>NC_087506.1:915315-1112815 GCF_036417665.1 Passer domesticus
ACTTTTTTTGGGGAGGGGTCTCTGAACTTGTCCCTAATTTGGGGAGGGGTCCCACAAGATATCAAAGCGTCTTTAAGAGCTTTTTTGGGGCAAAAAAAATCCAATTTTGGGTTGTTTTAACCTATTTTAGTGTCAAAATTTTGGATTTTTAGGGTTTTTTTAGGCATTTTTGGGGTTTTTTTTTTGGGGAGGGGTCCCTGGGCTGGTCCCTAATTTGGGGAGGGGTCCCACAAGATAACCAAGTGTCTTTTAAGAGCTTTTTTGGGGCAAAAAAATCCAATTTTGGGTTGTTTTAACCTATTTTAGTGTCAAAAATTCAGATTTTTTGGGGGGATTTTTCGGGATTTTTTTGGGAGGGGTCTCTGGGCCCGTCCCTAATTTGGGGAGGGGTCTCACAGGACGAGGTGGGGGATCTGCAGGGGATATTCTGGGGCAAAAAAGTCCAAATTTGGCTCATTCCAGCCCCTTTTAGTGGTAAAAATTCATTTTTAGGGGGGATTATTTGTTTTCGGGGGGGGGGGTTTTGGGTTATTTTTTGGGGAGGGGTCTCTGGACTTGTCCCTAATTTGGGGAGGGGTCCCACAAGATACCAAAGTGTCTTTAAGAGCTTTTTTGGGGCAAAAAAAATCCAAATTTGGCTCATTCCAGCCCCTTTTACCCTCAAAAATTCAGATTTTTGGGGGGTTTTTTGGGGTTTTTTTTGGGGAGGGGTCCCGGGCCCGTCCCTAATTTGGGGAGGGGTCTCACAGGATGGGGAGGGGTCTCTAACAGCTTTTTTAGGGCAAAAAAATTCCAATTTTGGGTTGTTTTTAACCTATTAAAATGTCAAAATTTTGGATTTTTGGGGGGTTTTTTCGGGGGTTTTTTTTGGGGAGGGGTCCCGGGCCCCGTCCCTAATTTGGGGAGGGGTCCCGCAGGACGAGGGGCGCCTGCTGTACCTGGGGCAGAACGAGTGGGCCCACGTGAACTGCGCCCTGTGGTCGGCCGAGGTCTTCGAGGAGGGCGACGGAACTCTCCGGAACGTGCACGCCGCCGTGGCCCGCGGCCGCCAGATGGTGGGGAGGGGGTCTCAAAGGGGGTTTGGGGGGTCCCGGGGGGGTCTTGGAGGAGATTTGGGGGGTCCTGGGGGGAGTTTGGGGGTCCTGGGGGAAAATTTGGGGGTCTAGGAGAAGACTTGGGGTGATTTTGGGGTGGATTTGGGGGTCTTGGGGGGAATTTGGGGGATTTGGGGGGTCCTGGGGGGGGATTTGGGGTAATTTTGGGGGTCCTGGAGGGGATATTTGGGGTTTTTGGGGGGATTTTGGGGGTTCAGAACTCTCCGGAACGTGCACGCCGCCGTGGCCCGCGGCCGCCAGATGGTGGGGAGGGGGCTCAAAGGGGATTTGGGGGGTCCTGGGGGGAGTTTGGGGGTCCTGGGGGAAAATTTGGGTGTCTAGGAGAAGACTTGGGGTGATTTTGGGGTGATTTGGGGTGGATTTGGGGGTCTTGGGGGATTTGGGGGGTCCTGGGGGGGGATTTGGGGTCATTTTGGGGTAATTTTGGGGGGATTTGGGGGGTCCTGGGGGGAATTGGGGGCGATTTTGGGGTGATTTGGGGGGGTCTTGGGGTGGATTTGGGGGGGATTTTGGGGGTCCTGGGGGGAAATTGGGGTGATTTTAGGGGTCTTGGGGGGGATTTTGGGGGATTGGGGGTGGATTTTGGGGGTACTGGGGGGGTATTGGGGTAATTTGGGGGGAATTTGGGGGCGATTTGGGTGGTCCTGGGGGGTTTTGGGGTGATTTGGGGTGGATATTTGGGGTTTTTGGGGGGATTTTGGGGGTTGGGAACTCTCCGGAACGTGCACGCCGCCGTGGCCCGCGGCCGCCAGATGGTGGGGAGGGGGCTCGGGGGGTTTGGGGGGTCCTGGGGGGATTTTGGGGGTCTTGGAGGAGAATTGGGGTGATTTTGGGGGTCCTGGGGGGAAATTTGGGTGATTTTACGCGTCTTGGGGGGGATTTGGGGTGGATTTTAAGGTTTTTGGAGGGATTTGGGGGGTCCCGGGGGGGATTTGGGGGAGATTTGGGGGGTCCTGGTTGGGATTTGGGGGATTTGGGGGTGATTTGGGGCGTCTTGGGGTGGATTTGGGGGTGATTTTGGGGGTCCTGGGGGGAAATTTGGGTGATTTTAGGGGTCTTGGGGGGGATTTTGGGGGTCTTGGAGAAGAATTGGGGTGATTTTGGGGGATTTGGGGTGGATTTTGGGGGTCCTGGGGGGGAATTGGGGGTGATTTGGTGGGTCTTGGGGGGGATTTGGGGGAATTTGGGGGTCCTGGGGTGATTTGGGGGGATTTTGGGGGTTCAGAACTCTCCGGAACGTGCACGCCGCCGTGGCCCGCGGCCGCCAGATGGTGGGGAGGGGGCTCGGGGGGGTTTGGGGGGTCCTGGGGGATTTGGGGGGTCCCAGAGGTGATTTTGGGGGTCCTAGGGGGAAATTGGGGGGATTTTAGGGGGTTTGGGGGGGAATTTTGGGGGAATTTGGGGGCGATTTGGGGGGTCCTGGGGGAGATTTGGGGTGATTTTGGGGGATTTGGGGTGGACTTTGGGGGTCCTGGGGGGATTCTGGGGGGTCTTGGGGTGGATTTGGGGGGATTTGTTGGGGATTTTGGGGGTCCTGGGGGGAAATTTGGGTGATTTTAGGGGTCTTGGGGGGGATTTTGGGGTCTTGGAGGAGATTTGGGGTGATTTTGGGGATTTGGGGTGGATTTTGGGGGTCCTGAGGGGGAATTGGGGGCGATTTTGGGGTGATTTGGGGGGTCTTGGGGGGGGATTTGGGCGGGATTTTGGGGGTCCTGGGGGGAGTTTGGGGTAATTTTGGGGGGATTTGGGTGGTCCTGGGGGGATTTGGAGTGATTTTGGGGGATTTGGGGGTTTTGGGGGGGATTTTGGGGAGGATTTTGGGGGTCCTGAAGGGGATTGTGGTCGAATTTGGGGCTCCTCGAGGAGTTTTCGGTGTGTCTCCAAGGGGTTTTTGGGGTTTCTTTGAGGAGGTTTTAGGGGGTCTCCGAGGAGATTTTGGGGGGTCTCCAATGAGGATTTTGGGGCCTCCTCGAGGAGTTTTTGGGGTTTCTTCGAGGAGTTTTTGGGGCTCCTCGAGGAGTTTTTGGGGGTTCTTCAAGGAAGTTTTTGGGGTGTCTCCGAGGAGATATTGGGGTGTCTCCAAGGAAGTTTTTGGGGGCTCCTTGAGGAGTTTTTGGGGCGTTTCCAAGGAGATTTTGGGGCTCCTCAAGGAGTTTTTGGGGTTTCTCCAAGGAGTTTTTGGGGTTTCTCTGAGGAAATTTTGGGTTTTCGCCAAGGAGTTTTCAGGGTGTTTCCAAGGAAGTTTTTGGGTGCTCCTTGTGCAAGGAAGTTTTTGGGTGCTCCTTTGTGGCGGTTTTGGAGTGTTTCCACGGAGCTTTTGGGGCTTCTCCAAGGAAGTTTTTGGGGTGTTTCTGAGGAGATTTTTGGGGTTTCTCCAAGAAAGTTTTTGGGGCTCCTCAAGGAGTTTTTGGGGTTTCTCCAAGGAGTTTTTGGGGGTTCTCCAAGGAGGTTTTTGGGGGTTCTCCAAGGAGGATTTTGGGGGCTCCTTGAGGAGATTTTGGGGGTTCTCAAGGAAGTTTTTGGGGTTTCTCCAAGGAAGTTTTTGGGGCTCCTTGAGGAGATTTTGGGGGCTCCTTGAGGAGTTTTTGGGGGTTCTTCAAGGAAGTTTTGAGGTGTTTCCGAGGAGATATTGGGGTGTTTCCAAGGAAGTTTTTGGGGGCTCCTTGAGGAGTTTTTGGGGAGTTTCCACAGAAGTTTTTGGGGGTGTTCTCCAAGGAAGTTTTTGGAGGTTTGCCAAGGAAGTTTTTGGGGGGTCTCCGAGGAGTTTTTGGGATGTCTCTGAGAAAGTTTTTGGGTTTCTCTGTGGAGATTTTGGGTTTTCACCAAGGAGTTTTCAGGGTGTTTTCCAAGGAAGTTTTTGGGTGCTCCTTGTGGCGTTTTTGGAGTGTTTCCACGGAGCTTTTGGGGCTTCTCCAAGGAAGTTTTTGGAGCTTCTTCAAGGAAGTTTTTGGGGTTTCTCCAAGGAAGTTTTTGGGGTTTCTCCAAGGAAGTTTTTGGGGTTTCTCCAAGGAAGTTTTTGGGGTTTCTCCGCAGAGTTTTTGGGCGTTTTCCAAGGAAATTTTTGGGGTTTCTGCGAGGGGTTTTTGGGGTGTCTCCGAGCAGTTTTTGGGGTTTCTCCCGGCCGGTTTGGGGGTCTCACTGTGCTGCTGTGCCCCCCCAGCGCTGCGAGCACTGCGGCCGCCCCGGCGCCACCGTCGGCTGCTGCCTGGCCGCCTGCGCCGCCAACTACCACTTCATGTGCGCCCGGCGCTGCCAGGCCGCCTTCCTCAGGGACAAGAGGGTGTTCTGCCAGCGGCACGGCCGCCTGCTGGCCGGGGACGTGAGTCTGGGGGCTCCCCGGGGGGATTTGGGGGTGCCCTGAGAGGATTTTGGGGGTCCTGAGGGGGATTCGGGGGGTTCCAGGGCGGATTTGGGGGTGTCACAGGGGGATTTGGGGGTGTTTTGGGGGTTCCAGGGGGTTTGGGGTGCCCCTTCCTCAGGGACAAGAGGTGTTCTGCCAGTGGCACAGGTGGGGACGTGAGTCTGGGGGTGCCCTGAGGGGATTTGGGGGGTCCTGAAGGGGAACTGGGGGGTTCCAGGGGATTTGGGGGGTCCTGGGGGAATTTGGGTGTGTTTTGGGGGGTTCCCGGGGGGTTTGGGGTGCCCTTCCTCAGGGACAAGAGGGAGTTCTGCCAGCGGCACGGCCGCCTGCTGGCCGGGGACGTGAGTCTGGGGGGTTTTGGGGGGTCCTGGGGCGGATTTGGGGGTGTTTTGGGGGGATTTGGGGGTGTTCTGGGGGGTCCTGAGGGGGATTTGGGGTGTTACAGGGGGGATTTGGGGGTTCCAGGGGGGTTTGGGGTGCCCCTTCCTCAGGGACAAGAGGGTGTTCTGCCAGCGGCACGGCCGCCTGCTGGCCGGGGACGTGAGTCTGGGGGCTCCCGGGGGGGTCCTGGGTGGGATTTGGGGGGTCCTGGGTGGGATTTGGGAGCTCCCCAAGGGGTTCCATGGGGATTTGGGGGGTCCTGGGGGGTTCCAGGGGGGTTTGGGGAGCCCCTTCCTCAGGGACAGGAGAATGTTCTGCCAGCGGCACGGGTGGGGATGTGAATTTGGGGGTGCCCTGAGAGGATTTTGGGGGTCCTGAGGGGGATTTGGGAGCTCCCCAAGGGGTTACATGGGGATTTGGGGGGGATTTGAGGGGTTCAAGGGGGGTTTGGGGGGTTCCAGGGGGGTTTGGGGTGTCCCTTCCTCAGGGACAAGAGGGTGTTCTGCCAAGTGGCATGGGCAGCGATTTGAGTCTGGGGCTCCCTGAGGGGATTTAAGGGTCCTGAAGGGGGATTTGGGGGCTCCCCGGGGGGATTTGGGGTCCTGAGGGGGATTTTGGGGTTGTTCTGGGGGGTCCTGAGGGGGATTTTGGGGTTCCAGGGGGTTTGGGGTGCCCCGTCCTCAGGACAAGAGGGTGTTCTGCCAGCGGCACGGGCAGGGATGTGAGTCTGGGGGCTCCCTGGGGGGAGTTTGGGGGGTCCTGGGTGGGATCTGGGGGCTCCCCAAGGGGTTCCAGGGGATTTGGGGGGTTTGGGGTGCCCCTTCCTCAGGGACAAGAGGGTGTTCTGCCAGCGGCACGGCCGCCTGCTGGCCGGGGACGTGAGTCTGGGGGCTCCCGGGGGGATTTGGGGGGTCCTGGGGGGGATTTGGGGGGTTCCAGGCGGATTTGGGGGTGTTACAGGGGGGATTTGGGGTGTTTTGGGGGGTTCCCGGGGGGTTTGGGGTGCCCCTTCCTCAGGGACAAGAGGGTGTTCTGCCAGTGGCACGGGCGGGGATGTGAGTCTGGGGGCTCCCTGGGGGCATTTGGGGGGGATCTGGGGGGTTCCATGGGGATTTGGGGGGTCCTGAGGGGTGATTTGGGGGGGTTCCAGGGGGTTCCAGGGAATTTGGGGGGGTCCTGGGGGGTTCCAGGGGGATTTGGGGGGTCCTGAGGGGGATTTGGGGGTGTTTTGGGGGGATTTGGGGAGATCTGGGGGGTTCCAGGGGGTTTGGGGTGCCCCTTCCTCAGGGACAAGAGGGTGTTCTGCAGCGGCACGGCGGGATGTGAGTCTGGGGGCTCCCTGGGGGCATTTGGGGGGGATCTGGGGGTTCCAGGGGGATTTGGGGGGTCCTGAGGCGGATTTGGGGTGTTACAGGGGATTTGGGGGAGATCTGGGGGGGTTCCAGGGGGGTGTTGGGGTGCCCCTTCCTCAGGGACAAGAGGGTGTTCTGCCAGTGGCACGGGCAGCGATTTGGGTCTGGGGGCTCCCTGAGGGGATTTGAGGGGTCCTGGATGGATTTGGGGGGTCCGGAGGGAATTTTGGGGGAGTTTGGGGTGATTTTAGGGGGTTCCATGGGGGTTTTGAGGGGTTCTGAGGGGGATCTGGGGGGGTTTGGGGGGTCCTGGCTGGGATGGGGGGGTCCTGTTCCCCAGGAGCTGGTGTGTGACGGGGTTTTTTATAGGATTTCGGGGGTTTTGTGTTTTTTGGGGTTGAATTTGGGTGGTTTTGGGTTGAATTTGGGCGTTTTTGGGTCCCTCTGCAGGAGCTGGTGCGGGACGGGATTTTCTGTAGGGTTTTGGTGATTTTGAGGTTGAATTTTGGGGGTTCCTCCCCAGGAGCTGGTGCGGCACAGGGTTTTTGTAGGATTTGGGGGTTTTTATAGGATTTTGGGTTGAATTTCAGTGTTTTTGGGTTGAATTTCGGTGGGTTTGGGTTGAATTTTGGCATTTTTGGGTTGAATTTCGCTGGTTTTGGGTCACTCCCAGGAGCTGGTGCGGGACGGGGTTTTCTGTAGGATTTTGGGGATTTTGCTGGTTTTTGGGTGAATTTGGGCAATTTTGGGTTGAATTTGGGCGATTTTGGGTTGAATTTTGGGCGATTTTGGGTTGAATTTCACTGTTTTTGGTCCCCCCCAGGAGCTGGTGCGGGACGGGGTTTTTTTGGATGATTTTGGGTTGAATTTTGTCATTTTTGGGTCTGTCCAGGAGCTGGTGCGGGACGGGGTTTTCTGTAGGATTTTGGGGATTTTGCTGGTTTTTGGGTTGAATTTTGCTGTTTTTGGCCCTGTCCAGGAGCTGCTGCAGGACGGGGTTTTTTTGGATGATTTTGGGTTGAATTTTGTCATTTTTGGGTTGAATTTGGCCGTTTTTGGCCCCCCCCAGGAGCTGGTGCAGGACGGGGTTTTTTTGGGTGATTTGGGGTTTTTTTGGATGATTTTGGGTTGGATTTTGGGTTGAATTTTGTCATTTTTGGGTTGAATTTGGCCGTTTTTGGCCCTGTCCCAGGAGCTGGTGCGGGACGGGGTTTTCTGTAGGATTTTGGGTTGAATTTTGTCATTTTTGGGTTGAATGTGGCCGTTTTTGGCCCCCGCAGGAGCTGGTGCGGGATGGGGTTGTTTTGGGTGATTTTGGGGTTTTTTTGGATGATTTTGGGGTTGAATTTTGTCATTTTTGGGTTGAATGTGGCCGTTTTTGGCCCTGTCCCAGGAGCTGGTGCGGGACGGGGTTTTTTTGGGTGATTTTGGGTTGAATTTGGGGTTTTTGGCCCCCCCAGGAGCTGGTGCGGGACGGGGCGTTTTTGGATGATTTTGGGTTGGATTTTGGGTTGAATTTGTCATTTTTGGGTTGGATTTTGTCATTTTTGGCCCTGTCCCAGGAGCTGGTGCGGGACGGGGTTTTTTTGGATGATTTTGGGTTGAATTTTGTCATTTTTGGTTGAATGTGGCCGTTTTTGGCCCCGTCCCAGGAGCTGGTGCGGGACGGGGTTGTTTTGGGTGATTTTGGGTTGAATGTGGCCGTTTTTGGGCCCCCGCAGGAGCTGGTGCGGGACGGGGTTTTTTTGGATGATTTTGGGTTGAATTTTGTCATTTTTGGGTCTGTCCCAGGAGCTGGTGCGGGACGGGGTTTTCTGTAGGATTTTGGGGATTTTGCTGGTTTTTGGGTTGAATTTTGCCGGTTTTGGCCCTGTCCCAGGAGCTGGTGTGGGACGGGGTTGTTTTGGATGATTTTGGGGTTGTTTTGGGTGATTTTGGGTTGAATGTGGCGTTTTTGGCCCCCCAGGAGCTGTGCGAGACGGGTTTTTTTGGATGATTTTGGGTTGAATTTTGTCATTTTTGGGTTGAATTTGGCCGTTTTTGGCCCCCCCCAGGAGCTGGTGCAGGACGGGGTTTTTTTGGGTGATTTTGGGGTTTTTTGGATGATTTTGGGTTGGATTTTGGGTTGAATTTTGTCATTTTTGGGTTGAATTTGGCCGTTTTTGGCCCTGTCCCAGGAGCTGGTGCGGGACGGGGTTTTTTTGGATGATTTTGGGATTTTTTGGATGATTTTGGGTTGGATTTTGGGTTGAATTTTGTCATTTTTGGGTTGAATGTGGCCGTTTTTGGCCACCCGCAGGAGCTGGTGCGGGTTGGGGTTTTTTGGATGATTTTGGGTTGAGTTTTGTCATTTTTGGGTTGAATTTTTTGGCCCTGTCCCAGGAGCTGGTGCGGGACGGGGTTTTTTTGAGTGATTTTGGGTTGAATTTGGCCGTTTTTGGGTTGAATGTGGCCGTTTTTGGCCCTGTCCCAGGAGCTGGTGCGGGACGGGGTTTTTTTGGGTGATTTTGGGTTGAATGTGGCCGTTTTTGGCCCCCGCAGGAGCTGGTGCGGGACGGGTTTTTTTGGATGATTTTGGGTTGGATTTTGGGTTGAATTTTGTCATTTTTGGGTTGAATTTGGCCGTTTTTGGCCCTGTCCCAGGAGCTGGTGCGGGACGGGGTTTTTTTTGGGTGATTTTGGGTTGAATGTGGCCGGTTTTGGCCCCCGCAGGAGCTGGTGCGGGACGGGGTTGTTTTGGATGATTTTGGGGTTGTTTTGGGCGATTTTGGGTTGAATGTGGCCGTTTTTGGCCCCCGCAGGAGCTGGTGCGGGACGGGGCGTTCGCGGTGCTGCGGCGCGTGCTGGTGGATTTCGGGGGGATCAGCCTCAAGAGGAAATTCCTGGGGGGGCTCGAGCCCGAGGCCGTCAACGTCATGATCGGTGAGGGGGACCCCGAATTTGGGGGGGGGACCCCGATTTGGGGGGTGTTTGGGGTGGTTTTTGGGTGGTTTTTTGGGGTGGTTTTGGGGGGATTTTAGGGTTTTGGGGTGGTTTTGGGGCGGTTTTGGGGTGGTTTTTTGGGGGGCTTTGGGGGGGTTTTGGGGTTGGGATTTGGGATTTTGGGATTTTTGGGGGTGTTTGGGAGTTTTGGGGTGGTTTTGGGATTTTGGGGTGGTTTTGAGGGGTGTTTTTGGGTAGTTTTAGGGGGATTTTGGGGTGGTTTTGGGGGGATTTGGGAGGGAGTTTAGGATTTTGGGGTGGTTTTGGGGGATTGGGATTTTGGGATTTTGGGGGTGTTTGGGATTTTTGGGGTGGTTTTGGGGGGTTTTAGGGGGGTTTTGGGGGGATTTTAGGGTGGTTTGGGGGGGTTTTGGGGTGGTTTTTGGGGTTGGGATTTTGGGGTGTTTGGGATTTTTGGGGTGGTTTTGGTGGAGCTTTGGGATTTTGGGGGGGTTTGGGGGATTTTTTGGGGTGGTTTTGGGGGGGATTTCATGGTTTTGGGGTGGTTTTGGGGCTTGGCATTTGGGATTTTGGGGTGTTTGGGGGAGGTTTGGGGGGTGTTGGGGTTTTGGGGGGTGTTTCGGGTGGTTTTAGGGGGATTTTGGGGTGTTTTGGGGTGGTTTTGGGGGGAATTTGTGGGGTTTTGGGGTGGTTTTGGGGTGTTTTGGGGTGGTTTTGGGGGATTTGGGGTGGTTTGTGGGGGTTTTGGGGAGTTTTGGGGGTTGGCATTTGGGATTTTGGGGATTTTTGGGGGGTTTTGGGGTGGGTTTTGGGGGATTTTTTGGGGTGGTTTTGGGGGGGATTTTAGGGTTTTGGGGTGGTTTTGGGGCTTGGGATTTGGGATTTTGGGGATTTTTGGGGGGTTTTGGGGTGGTTTTTAGGGTGTTTTGGGGGGATTTTAGGGTTTTGGGGGTTTTTTGGGGTGGTTTTGGGGGTTGGGATTTGGGGGGGATTTTAGGATTTTGGGGGTTGGGATTTGGGATTTTGGGTTTTTTTGGGGGAGGTTTTGGGGGGTGTTGGGGGGTGGGGTGGTTTTGGGGGGATTTTAGGGTTTTGGGGTGTTTTTTGGGGGGGTTTTGGGGTGGTTTTTGGGGAGATTTGGGGGGGATTTTAGAATTTTGGGGGTTGGGATTTGGGATTTTGGGTTTTTTTTGGAGAGGTTTGGGGGGGGTTGGGATTTTGGGGTGGTTTGGGCGGATTTTTGGGGGGGTTTTGGAGTGGTTTTGGGGTGGTTGGGGATTTTGGGGTGGTTTTGGGAGGATTTTGTGGAGTTTTGGGGGAGATTTGGGGGGGATTTTAGGATTTTGGGGTGGTTTTGGGGGTTGGGATTTGGGATTTTGGGGTTTTTTGGGGAGGTTTGGGGGGTGTTGGGATTTTGGGGTGGTTTTGGGGGAGTTTGGGGGATTTTTTTGGGTGTTTTTGAGGGGTTTTTGGCGTGGTTTCAAGGGGGCTTTGGGTTTTGGCGTTTTTTGGGGGATTTTGGGGGTGGTTTGGAGTGGGGACTTTGGGATTTTTGGGGTTATTTTGGGTGATTTTGGTGTCTCTGAGGGGATTTCTGGGTGATTTTTGGCTATTTTTAGTCATTTTTGGGCGATTTTGGTGTCTCTGAAAGGATTTTGGGTCATTTTTGGGTGATTTTTGGTCATTTTGGGGTGACTTTGGTGTCTCTGAGGGGATTTTGGGTCATTTTTGGGTCATTTTTGGTGTCTCTGAGGGGATTTTGGGTCATTTTTGGGTCATATTTGGGTCATTTTTATGTCACTTTGGGTGATTTTTGGGTCATTTTGTGTAATTTTGGGTCATTTTTGGGTTGTTTTGGGGTCATTTCTGGGTGATTTTTGGGTGATTTTGGGTGATTTTGGGTAATTTTTGGTGATATTTAGGTGATTTTGGGTCGTTTTGGATCATTTTGGGTGATTTTGGGTCATTTCTGGGTCATTTCTCGGTGATTTTGGGTGATTTTTGGGTGATTTTGGGTGATTTTGGGTGATTTTGGGTGATTTTGGGTGATTTTGGGTGATTTTGGGTGGTTTTTGGCCGTTCCAGGCTCCATCCGCATCGACCGCCTGGGGGCGCTCTCGGAGCTGTCGGAGCGCGAGGGGCGGCTGTTCCCAGTGGGATACCAGTGAGTGACTGGGATGTACTGGTTTGTACTGGGAGGGACTGGGAGGGGCGGCTCTTCCCCGTGGGATACCAGTGAGTGACTGGGATGTACTGGCTTGTACTGGGAGGGACTGGGAGGGGCCGGGAGGGGCGGCTCTTCCCGGTGGGATACCAGTGAGTGACTGGGATGTACTGGGAGGGACTGGGAGGGACTGGTTTGTACTGGGAGGGGCGGCTCTTCCCCGTGGGATACCAGTGAGTGACTGGTTTATACTGGTTTGTACTGGGAGGGACTGGGAGGGGCCGGGAGGGGCGGCTCTTCCCGGTGGGATACCAGTGAGTGAACTGGGATGTACTGGGACATACTGGTTTGTACTGGTTTGTACTGGTTTGTACTGGGAGGGGCGGCTGTTCCCGGTGGGATACCAGTGAGTGACTGGTTTGTACTGGTTTGTACTGGTTTGTACCGGGAGGGGCGGCTGTTCCCCGTGGGATACCAGTGAGTGAACTGGGATGTACTGGTTTGTACTGGGAGGGACTGGTTTGTACTGGGAGGGACTGGTTTGTACTGGGAGGGGCCGGGAGGGGCGGCTCTTCCCGGTGGGATACCAGTGAGTGACTGGTTTATACTGGGATATACTGGTTTGTACTGGGAGGGACGGCTGTTCCCAGTGGGATACCAGTGAGTGACTGGGACATACTGGTTTGTACTGGTTTGTACTGGGAGGGGCCGGGAGGGGCGGGGTGTTCCCTGTGGGATACCAGTGAGTGACTGGGACATACTGGTTTGTACTGGTTTGTACTGGGAGGGACTGGTTTGTACTGGTTTGTACTGGGAGGGACTGGTTTGTACTGGTTTGTACTGGGAGGGGCACCTGTTCCCTGTGGGATACCAGTGAGTGACTGAGTTATACTGGGACATACTGGTTTGTACTGGGAGGGGCCAGGAGGGGCGGCTGTTCCCGGTGGGATACCAGTGAGTGACTGGTTTATACTGGTTTGTACTGGTTTGTACTGGTTTGTACTGGGAGGGGCACCTGTTCCCCGTGGGATACCAGTGAGTGACTGGTTTATACTGGTCCATACTGGTCCGTACTGGTTTGTCCAGGTCTATGCTGGTCCATAATGGTCTGTACCAGTCCCTGCTGCTGTGTACTGGTTTATACTGGTTCATACTGGTTTATACTGGTCCGTACTGGTTTATACTGGTCCATACTGGTCTGTACTGGTCCGTACTGGTTTATACTGGTCCGTACTGGTTTTAGGTGCTGGCGGCTGTACTGGAGCAGGCAGTTTTGTAGTGGTCCGTACTGGTTTGTACTGGTTTATATCACTCCATACTGGTCCATACTGGTCGAAACTGGTCCATACTGGTCCATACTGGTCCATACTGGTCCATACTGGTCTGTACTGGTTCCAGGTGCTGGCGGCTGTACTGGAGCACGCGGGACGCCCGCCGCCGCTGCTGGGTTATACTGGGTTATACTGGGTTATACTGGGTTATACTGGGATATACTGGGTTATACTGGGTTATACTGGGTTATACTGGGATATACTGGGTTATACTGGGTTATACTGGGTTATACTGGGATATACTGGGATATACTGGGTTATACTGGGTTATACTGGGTTATACTGGGTTATACTGGGTTATACTGGGATATACTGGGTTATACTGGGATATACTGGGTTATACTGGGTTATACTGGGTTATACTGGTCCATAGGGCTCTGTATCAGGTTATATCACTCCATACTGGTTTATACTGGTCCATACTGGTTCCAGGTGCTGGCGGCTGTACTGGAGCACGCGGGACGCCCGCCGCCGCTGCTGGGTTATACTGGTTATACTGGGTTATACTGGGTTATACTGGGTTATACTGGTTATACTGGGTTATACTGGGTTATACTGGTCCATAGGGCTCTGTATCAGGTTATATCACTCCATACTGGTTTATACTGGTCTGTACTGGTCCGTAGGTGCTGGCGGCTGTACTGGAGCACGCGGGACGCCCGCCGCCGCTGCTGGGTTATACTGGGTTATACTGGGTTATACTGGTCCATAGGGCTCTGTATCAGGTTATACTGGTCCGTACTGGTTTCTGTCACTCCATACTGGTCCATACTGGTTTATACTGGTTCCAGGTGCTGGCGGCTGTACTGGAGCACGCGGGACGCCCGCCGCCGCTGCTGGGTTATACTGGGTTATACTGGGTTATACTGGGTTATACTGGGTTATACTGGGTTATACTGGTCTATAGGGCTCTGTATCAGGTTATACTGGTTTCTGTCACTCCATACTGGTCCATACTGGTTTATACTGGTCCGTAGGTGCTGGCGTTTGTACTGGAGCACGCGGGACGCCCGCCGCCGCTGCTGGGTTATACTGGGTTATACTGGGTTATACTGGGTTATACTGGGTTATACTGGTCCATAGGGCTCTGTATCAGGTTATACTGGTTTCTATCACTCCATACTGGTTTATACTGGTCCATACTGGTCCGTAGGTGCTGGCAGCTGTACTGGAGCACGCGGGACGCCCGCCGCCGCTGCTGGGTTATACTGGGTTATACTGGGATATACTGGGTTATACTGGTCCATACTGGTTTCTATCACTCCATACTGGTTTATACTGGTCTGTACTGGTCCGTAGGTGCTGGCGGCTGTACTGGAGCACGCGGGACGCCCGCCGCCGCTGCTGGGTTATACTGGGTTATACTGGGTTATACTGGGTTATACTGGTCCATAGGGCTCTGTATCAGGTTATATCACTCCATACTGGTTTATACTGGTCTGTACTGGTCCGTAGGTGCTGGCGTTTGTACTGGAGCACGCGGGACGCCCGCCGCCGCTGCTGGTACCGGTGCCGGATCCTGGAGCAGCCCCCGGGGCCGGCGGGGGGAGGGGCCGGGACACCCCCGGGACCCCCCCCCGAGCACAACCGGACCATCGCCCACGGCAGCCCCGGTACCGACACCCTAATTAACCCTAATTAACGCTAATTAACACTGATTAATGCTAATTAACCGCGAGAGACCCTGAGAGACCCCTCCCCAAATTAACCCAAATCCCCCCTCGAGCACAACCGGACCATCGCCCACAGCAGCCCCGGTACCGACACCCTAATTAACCCTAATTAACGCTAATTAACCCTGAGAGACCCTGAGACCCCTCCCCTAATTAACCCTGAGAGACCCTGAGGGATCCTGAGACCCCTCCCCAAATTAACCCAAATTCACCCTGAGACCCTTCCCCAAATTAACCCAAATTCACCCTGAGACCCCTCCCCAAATTAACCCAAATTCACCCTGAGACCCCTCCCCAAATTAACCCAAATTCACCCCAAATAAACCCAAAATTACCCTGAGACCCCTCCCCAAATTCATCCTGAGACCCCTCCCCAAATTAACCCTAATTAACCCAAATTAACTCTGAGACCCCTCCCCAAATTAACCCAAATTCACCCCAAATAAACCCAAAATTACCCTGAGACCCCTCCCCAAATTAACCCAAATTCACCCTGAGACCCCTCCCCAAATTAACCCAAATTCACCCTGAGACCCTTCCCCAGATTAACCCAAATTTCCCCCAAATTAACTGTGAGACACCTCCCCAAATTAACCCTGAGACCCCTCCCCAAATTAACCCAAAATCACCCCAAATTCCCCTGAGACCCCTCCCCAAATTCCCCTGAGACCCCTCCCCAAATTCCCCCAGGGACCCCTCCCCAAATTAACCCAAAATCACCCCAAATTCCCCCAGGGACCCCTCCCCAAATTCCCCCTTTGACCCCTCCCCAAATTCCCCCAGGGCCCCCCCCCCCAAGCCCCTCCCCCCTCCCCAAATTCCCCGGTTTCAGGGTGGGGGAGGGGTTCCGGCCCCTCCCCCCTGACGTGTCTCCCCTCCCCCCCCCCCAGGCTCCAGCCCGGGACCCCCGCCCAGCCCGGGGGGGGGGAGGGGCGGCCGACGCCCCCCAGGGCCCCTCCCCCCCCCCGGGCCGGCCCCTCCCCCCCCCGGGGCCGTCCCCCCCCCCGCCGGCCCCCCCCGGGGGGCTGCTCCCGGCCCCTCCCCCCCCCGGGTGAGTCGGGGGACAGCTGGGGACATTGGGGGGGGGGAGGGGACACCGGGGGGACATTGGGGACATTGGGGGGGTTGGGGGGACATTGGGGGGGTTGGGGACACCGGGGGGACATTGGGGGGACATTGGGGGGACACCAGGGGGGAGGGGGACACAGGGGGGACATTGGGGACATTGGGGGACGTTGGGGGGATTGGGGACACATTGGGGGGACATTGGGGACACTGAGGGGACATTGAGGGGTTGGGGACACTGGGGACAGTGGGGACATTGGGGGTTGGTGACATTGGTGGCACTGGGGACACTGGTGACCTTGGAGGGATTTGGTGACACTGGGGACATTTGGGGACATTGAGGGGTTGGGGACACTGGTGACACTGGGGACACTGGGGGGTTGGTGACATCGGAGGGGTTGGGGACATTGAGGGGGTTATTGGGGACATTGGGGACACTGGTGACATTGGGGAGTTGATGACACCGGGGACATTGGAAGGATCAGGGACACTGGGGACATTTGGTGACATTGGAGGGATTTGGGGACACTGGTGACATTGGGGACACCGGGGACATTGAGGGGTTGGGGACACTGGGGGGTTGGTGACACTGGGGACATTGGAGGGGTTGGGGACATTGGGGACACTGGTGACATTGGAGGGACTGGGGACTCTGGGGACACTGGGGGGTTGGTGGCATTGGTGGCATTGGTGACACCGGGGCCATCGGGGACATTTGGTGGCCGCGGTGTGACGGCGCCGCTGTCCCCAGGCCAGCCCCCGGCCGCGCCGCGCCACATCCCCACGGCCGGGGACCCCGCGCCGTCCCCGCGCCCGCGCCGGCCGCGCCGCGCGCTGTCCCCAGCCGGGGCCGCCCGCCGGGGCCACCCGCCGGGGCCACCCGAGCCCGCGGCCACCGCCGCGCCCAGGTACGTGTCACCTTCCTGTCACCTGCTCTGTCACCCTCTGTGTCACCCCCTGTCACCCACCGCCGCGCCCAGGTACGTGTCACCCCTGGTGTCACCTGCTCTGTCACCCTCTGTGTCACCCCCTGTCACCCACCGCCGCGCCCAGGTACGTGTCACCCTCTGTGTCACCCTCTGTGTCACCTTCTGTGTCACCCCCTGTGTCACCCCGTCACCCAATGTCACCCACCGCCGTGCCCAGGTACGTGTCACCTGCTGTGTCACCTCTGTGTCACCCCTGGTGTCACCCCCTGTCACCCACCGCCGCGCCCAGGTACGTGTCACCTGCTGTGTCACCCTCTGTGTCACCCCCTGTGTCACCCTCTGTGTCACCTCCTGTCACCTCCTGTCACCCACCGCCGCGCCCAGGTACGTGTCACCTGCTGTGTCACCCTCTGTGTCACCCTCTGTGTCACCCACCGCCGCGCCCAGGTACGTGTCACCCCTGGTGTCACCTGCTCTGTCACCCTCTGTGTCACCCCCTGTGTCACCCACTGTCACCTGCTGTGTCACCCTCTGTGTCACCCCCTGTCACCTCCTGTCACCCAACGCCGCACCCAGGTACATGTCACCCCTGGTGTCACCTGCTGTGTCACACTCTGTGTCACCCCCTGTGTCACCCCCTGTCACCCACCGCCGCGCCCAGGTACGTGTCACCCCTAGTGTCACCTGCTGTGTCACCTCCCTGTCACCCTCTGTGTCACCCTCTGTGTCATCCCCTGTCACCCACCGCCGCACCCAGGTACGTGTCACCCACTGTCACCTGCTGTGTCACCCTCAGTGTCACTGTCACCTCGGTGTCACTGTCACCCTCAGTGTCACCTCGGTGTCAGTGTCACCCCGGTGTCACTGTCACCCTCAGTGTCACCT
This sequence comes from Passer domesticus, assembly GCF_036417665.1. Classification (NCBI taxonomy): domain Eukaryota; kingdom Metazoa; phylum Chordata; class Aves; order Passeriformes; family Passeridae; genus Passer; species Passer domesticus. Next base: position 932,515 of record NC_087506.1, read on the forward strand.
CGGTGTCACTGTCACCCCAGTGTCACTGTCACCCTGGTGTCACTGTCACCCTCAGTGTCACCTCGGTGTCATTGTCACCCCAGTGTCACTGTCACCTCAGTGTCACCTCAGTGTCACTGTCACCCCTGTGTCACTGTCACCCCGGTGTCATTGTCACCCTCAATGTCACCTCGGTGTCACTGTCACCCTCAGTGTCACCCCAGTGTCATTGTCACCCTCAGTGTCACTGTCACCCTGGTGTCACTGTCACCCTCAGTGTCACCTCGGTGTCATTGTCACCCCAGTGTCACTGTCACCTCAGTGTCACCTCAGTGTCACTGTCACCCCTGTGTCACTGTCACCCCGGTGTCATTGTCACCCTCAATGTCACCTCGGTGTCACTGTCACCCTCAGTGTCACCCCAGTGTCATTGTCACCCTCAGTGTCACTGTCACCCTGGTGTCACTGTCACCCTCAGTGTCACCTCGGTGTCACTGTCACCCCAGTGTCACTGTCACCCTGGTGTCACTGTCACCCTCAGTGTCACCTCGGTGTCATTGTCACCCCAGTGTCACTGTCACCTCAGTGTCACCTCAGTGTCACTGTCACCCCTGTGTCACTGTCACCCCGGTGTCATTGTCACCCTCAATGTCACCTCGGTGTCACTGTCACCCTCAGTGTCACTGTCACCCCGGTGTCACTGTCACCCTCAGTGTCACCTCGGTGTCACTGTCACCCTGGTGTCACTGTCACCTCAGTGTCACCTCGGTGTCACTGTCACCCCGGTGTCACTGTCACCCTCAGTGTCACCTCGGTGTCACTGTCACCCCAGTGTCACTGTCACCTCAGTGTCACCTCGGTGTCACTGTCACCCTGGTGTCACTGTCACCTCAGTGTCACCTCGGTGTCACTGTCACCCTGGTGTCACCTCGGTGTCACTGTCACCCTGGTGTCACTGTCACCCCAGTGTCACTGTCACCCTCAGTGTCACCTCGGTGTCACTGTCACCCTGGTGTCACTGTCACCTCGGTGTCACTGTCACCCTGGTGTCACTGTCACCCTCAGTGTCACCTCGGTGTCACTGTCACCCTCAGTGTCACTGTCACTTCAATGTCACCCCAGTGTCACTGTCACCTCGGTGTCACTGTCACCTCAATGTCACCTCGGTGTCACTGTCACCCTGGTGTCACTGTCACCCTCAATGTCACCTCGGTGTCACTGTCACCCTCAGTGTCACTGTCACTTCAATGTCACCCCAGTGTCACTGTCACCTCGGTGTCACTGTCACCTCAATGTCACCTCGGTGTCACTGTCACCCTGGTGTCACTGTCACCCTGTCACTGTCACCTCGGTGTCACTGTCACCCTCAGTGTCACTGTCACCCTGGTGTCACTGTCACCTCAATGTCACCTCGGTGTCACTGTCACCCCAGTGTCACTGTCACCCTCAGTGTCACCTCGGTGTCACTGTCACCTCAGTGTCACCCTGGTGTCACTGTCACCCTGGTGTCACTGTCACCCTCAATGTCACCTCGGTGTCACTGTCACCCTGGTGTCGCTGTCACCTCAGTGTCACCCCAGTGTCACTGTCACCCTGGTGTCGCTGTCACCCCACTGTCACTGTCACCTCAGTGTCACTGTCACCCTGGTGTCACTGTCACCCCAGTGTCACTGTCACCCTCAGTGTCACCTCGGTGTCACTGTCACCCCCAGGTCGATGCCACTCCCGAGGCCGTCGTCCCCCGGCGCGGTGACGTCACCCAACGGCGCAGTGGCACTGTCACCTGACCCGATGACGTCACCCAACGGCGCAGTGGCACTGTCACCTGACCCGGTGACATCACCTGACCCGATGATGTCACCCAACGGCGCGGTGGCAGCGCCGAGGTCACCGACGTCACCCCCGGGGCCACCGCGGCTCTGGGGACAGCGGGCGGCGCTGGAGGCGGGCGCCAGGTCAGTGCCACCCTGTCACCGTGTCACCGTGTCACTGTGCCACCCTGTCACCCTGTCACCCCCCCCGGGGACATTGTCACTGCCAGGGCAGTGCCACCCTGTCACCCTGTCACCGTGTCACCGTGTCACTGTGTCACCTCCCCTGGGGACAGTGTCACTGCCAGGGCAGTGCCACCCTGTCACCGTGTCACCGTGTCACTGTGTCACCGTGTCACTGTGTCACTGTGTCACCTCCCCTGGGGACATTGTCACTGCCAGGGCAGTGCCACCCTGTCACCCTGTCACCCCCCTTGGGGACATTGTCACTGCCATGGCAGTGCCACCCTGTCACCCTGTCACTGTGTCACCCTGTCACCGTGTCACCCTGTCACCCCCCCTGGGGACAGTGTCACTGCCAGGGCAGTGTCACCCTGTCACCGTGTCACCCCCCCGGGACAGTGCCACCTCTCCTTGTGTCATTGTCACCGTGTCACCCCCCCCCGGGGACATTGTCACCCCCGGTCAGTGTCACCTCCCTGGTCACTGTCACCCCAAGGCCACCACCCCCCAAGATCATTGTCACCTGCCACCCCTCACTGTCCCCTGTGTCCCCTCATTGTCACTGCCACCCCCTCACTGCCACTGTCCCCTCACTGTCACTGTCCCCTGTGTGTCCCCAGGCCCCGTCCCCGTGCGGTGCCACCAGCGATGAGGCCGCTGTCCCCATGTTGTCACTGCCACCCCTCACTGTCCCTGTGCCCCCTCACTGTCCCCTCTGTGTCCCCTGTCCCCTCACTGTCCCCTCATTGTCACTGCCACCCCTCACTGTCCCTGTCCCCTCACTCTCACTGTCACTGTCCCCTCACTGTCACTGTCCCCTCACTGTCCCCTCTCTGTCCCTGTCCCCTGTGTGTCCCCAGGTCCCGCCCCGCCCCGCTGTCCCCGTGCGGTGCCACCGGCGATGACACCGCTGTCCCCGCGTTGTCACTGACACCCCTCACTGTCACTGTCCCCTCACTATCACTGTCCCCTCACTGTCACTGTCCCCTCTCTCTCACTGTCCCCTCACTGTCCCCTGTGTGTCCCTGTCCCCTCACTGTCCCCTCGTTGTCGCTGTCCCCTCACTGTCCCCTCACTGTCCCCTCACTGTCCCCTGTGTGTCCCCAGGCCCCGTCCCCCCCGGCCGCTGTCCCCGTGCGGTGCCACCGGCGATGACACCACTGTCCCCGCGTTGTCCCTGTCCCCTCTCTCTCACTGTCCCCTCTCTCTCACTGTCCCCTCTCTGTCACTGTCCCTTCACTGTCACTGTCCCCTGTGTGTCTCCTGTCCCCTCACTGTCCCCTTGTTGTCACTGTCCCCTCACTGTCCCCTGTGTGTCCCCAGGTCCCGCCCCGCCCCGCTGTCCCCGTGCGGTGCCACCGGCGATGACAGCGCTGTCCCCGTGTTGTCACTGACACCCCTCACTGTCACTGTCCCCTCGCTGTCCCTGTCCCCTCACTGTCACTGTCCCCTCTCTCTCACTGTCCCCTGTGTGTCCCCTGTCCCCTCTGTGCCCCCTGTTGCCCCTCACTGTCCCTGTCCCCTCACTCTCACTGTCCCCTCACTGTCCCCTGTGTGTCCCCAGGCCCCGTCCCCCACGGCCGCTGTCCCCGTGCGGTGCCACTGGCGATGACAGTGCTGTCCCCTCTGTGTCCCCTGTCCCCTCTGTGCCCCCTGTCCCCCCTCACTGTCCCTGTCCCCTGTGTGTCCCCAGGTCCCGCCCCGCCCCGCTGTCCCCGTGCGGTGCCACCGGCGATGACAGCGCTGTCCCCTCACTGTCCCCTCACTGTCACTGTCCCCTGTGTGTCCCCAGGTCCCGCCCCGCCCCGCTGTCCCCGTGCGGTGCCACCGGCGATGACAGCGCTGTCCCCGCGGCGGTGGCGCGGCGGGGACGTTACTTGGGCCACGCGCGCGCCATGGTGGCCCCGGCGCTGTCCCCGCTGTCCCCGCTGTCCCCTTGTCCCCGCATCCAGCAGCTGGACGGGGCCGACGACGGCGCCCGGGGGACGCCAGGGACAGAGGGGACAGAGGGGACAGAGGGGACAGGGCCACCCCCGCCCGGCGTGCCACCACCCCCCGAGGGGCTGCCACCCGACATCGTGGACTTCGTGCTGCGCGGTGTCACCAACAACGGGGACACCCACGGGGACATGGATGCCACCAACGGGGACACGAATGCCACCAGCAATGGGGACACGGCTGCCACCAGCAATGGGGACACGGCTGCCACCAACGGGGACAGGGACACCAACGGCGCCTGGCAGGGACACCGGCTTGGGGACATCGCCGAGAGCCACCAGCTTGGGGACATTGTTCAAGGCCACCGGCTTGGGGACATCACTCAGGGCCACCAGCTTGGGAACATTGGTCAAAGCCACCAGCTTGGGGACATCAGGCAGGGACAGCGGCTTGGGGACATCGCTCAAAGCCACCAGCTTGGGGACATCGCTCAAGGCCACCAGCTTGGGGACATCAGTCAAAGCCACCAGCTTGGGGACATCGCTCAGGGCCACCAGCTTGGAAACGCCCAAGGCCACCGCCTTGGGGACATCGGCCAAGGCCACCACCTCGGGGACATTGATCAAAGCCACCAGCCTGGGGACATCGCTCAGGGCCACCGGCTCGGTGCCACCGCCCCCAACGGCCACGGGGACGCCTTGGGGACACCTTGGGGACATCCCAAGCGGCCGGGGGAGGGGACGGGGCCGGGGACGAAGAGGCCACGGCTGGAGCTGGACACGGGGGACAGCGGGTGAGGACACGGGGACAGCGGGGGCACTTGGGGACATTGGGGACAATGGGGACATTGGGGACAGCGGGGACAACGGGGGCACTGGGGACACTGAGGGATTGGGGACATTGAGGGGATTGGGGACATTGGGGACACTCAGGGGACATTGGAGGCATTGGGGACACTGGGGACATTGGGGATATTGGGGACACTGGGGACACTGAGGGGACACTGGGGACACTGGGGACATTGGGGACAGTGGGGACACTGGGGGGCATTGGGGACATTGGGGACACTGGGGACACCGGGGACATTGGGGACAGTGGGGACACTTGGGGACATTGGGGACACTGGGGGGCATTGGGGACATTGGGGACACTGAGGGGACAATGGGGGGACACTGGGGACATTGAGGGGATTGGGGACACTGGGGACATCAGGGACACTTGGGGACATTGGGGACACTTGAGGACACGGGGACAGCGGGGACACTGGGGACAATGGGGACATTGGGGACAGCAGGTGAGGACACGGGGACAATGGGGACACTGAGGGACTGGGGACAATTGGAGACAATGGGGGGACATTGGGGACATTGGGGAGGGTGAGGACATGGGGACATCGGGGGCAGTGGGGGGACACTGGGGACATTGAGGGGATTGGGGGCATTGGGGACATCGGGGGCACTGGGGACAATGGGGACACTGGGGAGGATGGGGACTTTGGGGACACTGGGGACACTGGGGGACACTGAGGGATTGGGGACACTGGGGACATTGGGGACACTGGGGACATCAGGGATATTGGGGACATTGAGGGGATTGGGGACACAGGGGGACATTGGGGAGGGTGGGGACATCAGGGCCAGGGGGACATTTGGGACACTTGGGGACATTCAGGGACATTGGGGACATTGGGAGACTTCGGGGACATTGGGGGGATGGAGACACTTGGGACACTTGGGGACACCAGGGAGGGTGGGGACATTGGGGTGGTTTGGGGACACCAGGGACAGGTCAGGGCCAGGGTGGCAGCACGGGGGACAGTTGGGGACAGTTTGTGTCACCAGGGTCCCAGTTTGGTGTCCCTGTCAGTGTCACCTGTCAGGGTCAGTGTCACCTGTCCCCGCTGATGATGTCATTGTCACCTGTCCCTGTCATTGTCACCTGTCCCCATTGATGTCACCTGTCCCCGCTGATGATGTCATTGTCACCTGTCCCTGTCCCCTCCCCCCAGGCTGAAGGAGGAGCCGGAGGAGCTGATGAGCGACAGCTGCGGGTGAGCCCCGAAACCGCCCTGAATCACCCCAAAAAAGTGCCCCAAAACTGCCCCGAAACCGCCCCGAATCGCCCCAAAAATCACCCCAAAAACTGCCCCGAAACCGCCCCGAATCACCCCAAAATCACCCCAAAAATCACCCCAAAACTGCCCCGAAACCGCCCCGAATCGCCCCAAAAATCACCCCAAAAACTGCCCCGAAACCGCCCCGAATCGCCCCAAAAATCACCCCTGAAACTGCCCCAAAATCACCCAAAAAATGATCCCAAATCTGCCCCAAAATCGCCCCAAAATCACCCATGAAACTGCCCCAAAATCACCCAAAAAATGATCCCAAAATCACCCCAAAACTGCCCCGAAACCGCCCTGAATCGCCCCAAAAATCACCCCTGAAACTGCCCCAAAATCACCCAAAAAATGATCCCAAATCTGCCCCGAAATCGCCCCAAAATCACCCATGAAACTGCCCCAAAATCACCCCAAAAATCACCCAAAAAATTATCCCAAAATCACCCCAAAACTGCCCCAAAATCACCCCAAAAATGATCCCCAAATCTGCCCTGAAATCGCCCCAAAATCACCCCAAAACTGCCCCGAATTCACCCCAAAAATGATCCCAAAACTGCCCCGAAACCACCCTGAATCGCCCCAAAACCGTCCCAAAATCACCCCAAAAATGATCCCAAAAATCATCCCAAAACTGCCCCAAAATCACCCCAAAAGTTATCCAAAACTGCCCTGAAACCGCCCCGAATCGCCCCAAAATCACCCCAAAACTGTCCCAAAAATAATCTCAAAAATTATCCCAAAATCACCTCAAAAATCACCCAAAACCACCCCAAAAATTATCCCAAAACTGCCCCAAAACCATCCCAAAAATCATCCCAAAATCACCCCAAAACCTGCCCCAAAATCCACCCAAAAATGTTCCCCAAAATGTTCCCAAAATTGCCCCAAAAATGATCCAAAAATCACCCCAAAGCCATCCAAAATTTGCCCAAAATCCCCTGAAATCCCCCAAAATTTCCCAAAATCATCCAAAATTCCTCCCAAAATTTTCCCAAACCCCCCAAAATTCCTCCCAAAATGGACCAAATCCACCCCAAATTCTCCCCCAAATTTGCTCAAAATCATCCAAAATTTGCCCAAAATTCCACAGAATCATCGAAATTTTTCCCAAATTCCCCCAAAATTCCCAAAAAAAATCCAAAATTCCCCGAAATCCCCCAAATTTGCTCCCAAAATTGACCAAATCCACCCCAAATTCTCCCCCAGATTTGCCCAAAATGACCCCAAAACCAACCCAAAATTCCCCAAAATTCCCCCAAGAATCCTCAGAATTCCCCAAATCCTCAAAATCCACCCAGAATTCCCCAAAATCCCCCCAAAATTTTCCCAAATCCCTCAAAATTCCTCCCAAAATTGACCAAATCCACCCCAAATTCTCCCACAAAATCATCCAAAAATTCCCCAAAAATTCACCCAAAATCATCCAAAATTTGCCCAAAATCATCCAAAATTCACCCAAATTTCACCCAAAATCATCCAAAATTCTGCAAAATCATCCAAAATTCACCCAAAATCATCCAAAAATTCCCCCAAACTTCACCCAAAATCATCCGAAATTCCGCAAAATCATCGTAAATTCGCCCAAAATCATCCAAAATTTGACCAAAATCATCCAAAATTCACCCAAATTTCACCCAAAATCATCCAAAATTCTGCAAAATCATCCAAAATTCACCCAAAATCATCCAAAATTTGCCCAAAATCATCCAAATTTTACCCAAAATCATCTGAAATTCCCCCAAATTTCACCCAAAATCATCCAAAATTCACCCAAAATCATCTGAAATTTGCCCAAAATCATCCAAAAGTTCCCCCCAAAATCATCCAAAATTTTCCAAAATCCTCCTAAAATCCCCCTGCAAATTCCTTAAAATCCACCCAAAATCCTCAAAATCCCCCAAAATGCCCCAAAATTCCCCAAAATCCCCCCAAAATTCCGCCCAAAATCCCCCAAGATTTCCCGAAATCGCCCAAAATGCCCCAAAATCGCCGTTTTTGGGTGTGACGCTGCCCCTCCCCCAGGTCCCCGCCCGGTGACGTCACCGCGGAGCCGCCCTGGGCCAGCTGCGCAGGTGGGGGAGGGGAGCGCCGGGATTTGGGGGCGATTTGGGGATTTTGGGGATTTTGGGGTTAATTTGGGGGATTTTGGGGCAATTTGGGGGGATTTGGGGTTAATTTCGGGGATTTTGGGGAGGTATTTTGGTTAATTTGGGGGGATTTGGGGTTAATTTGGGGATTTTGGGTTAATTTGGAGAGATTTTGGGTTAATTTGGGCAGATTTTGGGTTAATTTGGGGATTTTGGGTTAATTTGGGGATTTTGGGTTAATTTGGGCAGATTTTGGGGGGATTTTGGGTTAATTTGGGGATTTTGGGTTAATTTGGGGGGATTTTGGGTTAATTTGGGGATTTTGGGTTAATTTGGGGGGATTTTGGGTTAATTTGGGGGGATTTTGGTTTAATTTGGGGATTTTGGGTTAATTTGGGGGGATTTTGGTTTAATTTGGGGATTTTGGGTTAATTTGGACAGATTTTGGGTTAATTTGGGGGGATTTTGGGTTAATGTGGGCAGATTTTGGGTTAATTTGGGGGATTTTGGGTTAATTTGGGGGATTTGGGGTTAATTTGGGATGGGTTGGGTTAATTTTGGGTTAATTTGGGGGAATTTTGGGAGATTTTGGGTTATTTTGGGGTTAATTTGGGGGGATTTGGGGTTAATTTGGGGGGATTTTGCATTAATTGGGGTCAATTTGGGGGGATTTTGGTTAATTTGGGGGATTTTGGGAGATATTGGGTTAATTTGGGGGATTTTGGGTTAATTTGGGGGGATTTTGGTTAATTTGAGGGGATTTGGGGTTAATTTGAGGGGATTTTTGGGATTTTAGGTTAATTTTTGGGGGTAATTTTGGCTGGTTTGGGGATATTGGGGGATTTGGGGGGGTTTGTTAATTTGGGGGGATTCTGGGTTAATTTGGGGGAATTTGGGGTTAATTTGGGGGGATTTTGGCTAATTTGGTGGGATTTGGGTTAATTTAGGTCAATTTGGGGGGATTTTGGGTCAATTTGGGGGGATTTGGGGGGGATTTGGGGTTAGTTTGGGTCAATTCGGGGGGATTTGGGGATTTTGGGTCAATTTGGGGGGATTTTAGCTTAATTTGGGGGGATTTTGGGTTAATTCAGGGGAATTTTGGGTTAATTTGGGGGGATTTTGGGTTAATTTGGGGGGGGTTTTGGTTAATTCGGGGAAATTTTGGGTTAATTTGGGTCAATTCGGGGGGATTGGGGGATTTTGGGTCAATTTGGGGGGATTTTGCATTGATTTGGGTCAGTTTGGGGAGATTTTGGTTAATTTGGGGGGATTTTGGGTTAATTTGGGGAGATTTTAGCTTAAATTTGGGAGGAATTTGGGGTTAATTTGGGGGGATTTTGCATTAATTTGTGTCAATTTGGGGGGAATTTGGTTAATTTGGGGGGTTTTGGGTTAATTTGGGGGGGGTTTGGTTATTTTTGGGTTAATTTGGGCAGAATTTGGGTTGTTTTGGGGGGGTTAATTTGGGGGGATTTTGCATTAATTTGTGTCAATTTGGGGGGATTTGTGTCAATTTGGGTTAATTTGGGTGGAATTTTGGGTTAATTTGGGGGGATTTTGGCTTAATTTTGGGGAAATTTGGGGGAATTTTGCGTTAATTTGGGGGGATTTTGGGTTAATTTTGTGTTAATTTGGGTTAATTTTGGGTTAATTTGGGTTAATTTGGGGTTTAATTTGGGTTAATTTTGGGTTAATTTGGGTTAATTTTGTGTTAATTTGGGGTTTAATTTGGGGTTTAATTTGGGTTAATTTTTGTGCTAATTCTCGTTAATTTGTGTTAATTTCATTAATTTCGTGTTCATTTGTGTCCATCTCGCTTCATTCCCCTAATTTAATTCCCGCCAATTCCGCGTTCCCCCATGCTAATCTATGCTAATTTATGCAAATGCCAGGCGGCAGCTCCGAGGAGGAGGAGCCCGGGGGGGGCGGGGCCTCCTCCCCTCCCCCCGGCCCCGCCCCCTCCCCGCCCCTCCCCCACCTGCGCTTCGAGATCAGCTCCGAGGACGGGCTCAGGGTGACGGCCCCCAGCCTCGAGGGTACTGGTCATACTGGTTTAGACTGGGAGGGACTGGGAGGGACCGGGGATACTGGTTTGTACCGGGTTATACTGGTTATACTGGTCTGTACTGGTCTGTACTGGTCTGTACTGGGAGATCAGCTCCGAGGACGGGCTCAGGGTGACGGCGACCACACTGGAGGGTACTGGTCATACTGGTTTATACTGGGAGGGACCGGGGATACTGGTTTGTACTGGTTATACTGGGTTATACTGGTTATACTGGTCTGTACTGGTCTGTACTGGGAGATCACCTCCGAGGACGGGCTCAGGGTGACGGCCCCCAGCCTCGAGGGTACTGGTCATACTGGTTTATACTGGGAGGGACTGGGAGAGACCGGTTATACTGGGTTATACTGGTTTACACCAGTTTATACTGGGTTATACTGGGAGGTACTGGTTATACTGGTTCATACTGGTTTATACTGGTTCATACTGGTTTATACTGGGTCATACTGGTTTATACTGGTTTATACTGGGATATACGGGTTTATACTGGGAGGGACTGGTTTAGACTGGTTCATACTGGTTTATACTGGGTCGTACTGGTTTGTACTGGTTTATACTGGGTTTTACTGGTGATTTTTGGGGATTTGGGGGTTTTTTTAGGTGCAAATTTTGGGGTTTTTAGGGGGATTTGGGCTTTTTTGGGGGGATTCTGGGGCAGATTTTGGGGTTTTTTGGGGGGGATTTTTGGGGGATTTTCAGGGGATTTTGGGGTTTTTTAGGATAATTTTGGGGGAGATTCTCTGGGATTTTTAGGGGGGATTTTGGGAGTTTTTTGGGGGCAAATTTTGGGGTTTTTTAGGGTAATTTAGGGGGGATTTTCTGTTTTTTGGGGATTTTGGGGTTTTTTTGGCAGGGATTTTTGGGGGATTTTGGGGGGTTTTTTTGGGTGATTCTGTGGGGATTCTGGGGTGAATTTGGGGGATTTTGGGAGGGATTTTGATTTCTTTTGGGGTTTTGGGGGGATTTTAGGGTTTTTTAGGATGGTTTTTGGGGTTTTTTATGGGGATGGTTCTGGGAGGGATTTGGGGGTGAATTTGGGGGATTTTGGATCCTTTTCGGGGCAAATTTTGCATTTTTTGGGGGGATTTTTGGGTTTTTTAGGATGGTTTTTGGGGTTTTTTTTGGGATGGTTCTGGGGAGGATTTGGGGTGAATTTGGGGGATTTTGGGAGGGATTTTGGGTTTCTTTGGGGGGGATTTTTGGATTATTTTGGGGTTTTAGGGGGGAATTTTTGGTTTTTTTTAGGATGATTTTTGGGGGAATTTGGGCTCTTTTGGGGTGGGAATTTTTGGGGTTTTTAGGGTGGTTTTTGGGAGGATTTGGGTTTGGGTTTTTTTGGGGATGGTTCTGGGAGGGATTTTGGGGGATTTGGGGTGATTTTGGGTCCTTTTGGGGGCAAATTTTGGGGTTTTTGGGGGCGATTTTTGGGGGGTTTTTTTTGGGATGGTTCTGGGAGGGGTTTGGGGTGAATTTGGGGGATTTTGGGGGGGTTTTTTGGGGGAATTTTTGAGGGTTTTTTTTGGGATGGTTCTGGGAGGGATTTGGAATGAATTTGGGGGATTTTGGGGGGGATTTTGGGGTTTTTGGGGGGTTTTTTTTGGGGGGTTTTTTTGGGGTTTTTTTTTGGGATGGTTCTGGGACCGATTTGGGGTGAATTTGGGGGATTTTGGCTGGTTTGGGGTGACCCCGTGCCCCCCAGGTGCCTGGCGGGCGGTGCTGGAGCGGGTGCAGGAGGCGCGAGCCAACGCCCACCTGAGGCACCTGAGCTTCGCAGGTGAGACCCAAAACACCCCAAAATCGCCCCAAAAAACCCAGCGTCATCAAAAATCACACCAAAAAAAACCAAAATCGTCAAAAATTGCACTCAAAATCATCAAAATCATCGAAAATCGCACCAAAAAAACCCAAAAATCATCGAAAATCACCCCAAAAAAACCCAAATTCATGAAAAATCACACCAAGAAACCCAAAAATCATCAAAAATCACACCAAAAAAACCCCAAAATCATCAAAAGTCACCCTAAAATTACCATAAAAAAGCCAAAATCAGCAAAAATCACACCAAAAACCTCAAAAATCATTGAAAATCACCCTAAAATCACCACAAAAAACCAAAATCATGAAAAATCACACAAAAAACCCCAAAATCATCGAAAATCACCCTAAAATGCAGCCACCAAAAAACCAAAATCATGAAAAATCACACCAAAAAACCCAAAAAGCCTCGAAAATCACAAAAAAACCTGCAAAAATCATCAAAATTTGCCCTGAAATCACCTCCAGAGCCCAAAAAATTGTCGAAAATCACCACAAAAAAACCAAAATCATGAAAAATCACAGAAAAAAACCCAAAAATCATCGAAAATCACCCTAAAATTGCTCCAAACCCCAAAAATCGTCGAAAATCACCCCAAAATCACTGAAATCACCCCAAATCACTCAAGATCATCCCAAAATCACCCCAAAATTGCCTAAAATCACCCCAAAATCTTCCCAAAATCACAAAAAAAACCCCCAAATCACCCTAAAATCACTGAAATCACCCCAAATCACTCAAAATCGCCCCAAAAACGCCTAAAATCACCAAAATCACAAAAAATCACCCCAAAATTTCCTAAACTCAACCCAAAATCATCCCAAAATCACCCCAAATCACCGCAAAACACTGAAATCACTCAAAATCACCCCAAAATTGCCTAAAATCACCCAAAATCTTCCCCAAAATCACCTCCAAATCACCACAAAAACACTGAAATCGACCAAAATCACCCCGAAATCACCCAAAATCTTCCCCAAAATCACCTCAAATCACAGCAAAAACACTGAAATCACTCAAAATCACCCCAAAATTGCCTAAAATCACCCCAAAATCTTCCCAAAATCACCTCCAAATCATCCCAAATCACCCTAAAATCACTGAAATCAACCAAAATCTCTCAAAATCGCCCCAAAAATGCCTAAAATCGACCCAAAATCACCCAAAATCCTTTCAAAGCCCCCAGACCCCTTTTAACCCCCATGTTGAAGCCCCCAGCCCCATTTCAAACCTCTCATCCCCCATTTTGAAGCCCCCCAGCCCCATTTCAAAGCCCCAGACCCCCTTTAACCCCCATTTAGAATCCTCCAAACGCCCCCAGACCCATTTCAAAGCCCCCAGCCCCATTTTGACACCCCCCAGCCCCACGGTGAAGCCCCCAGCCCCATTTTCTCCCTCCCCAGGGATGAGCGGGCTGCGGCTGCTGGGCATCCACCACGACGCCGTGGTGTTCCTGCACCCCAGAAGGCCCCCAGACCCATTTCACAGACCCCAGACCCCATTTAACCCCCATTCTGAAGCCCCCAGACCCATTTTCTGCCCCCAGACCCCCTCTAACCCCCATTTCAAAGCCCCCAGACCCATTTCAAAGCCTCATGATCCATTTTGAACCCCCACAAAAGCCCATGTTGAAGCCCCCAGACCCATTTTAAAGCCCCCAGACCCCTCTAACCCCCATTTTATGGGCCCCAGCCCCCATTTCAAAGTGCCAAAACCCCATTTTGAAGCCCCCAGACCCATTTTAACCCCCATTTTGACACCCCCCAGCCCCACGGTGAAGCCCCCAGCCCCATTTTCACCCCTCCCCAGGGATGAGCGGGCTGCGTTTGCTGGGCATCCACCACGACGCCGTGGTGTTCCTGCCCCCCAGACCCCTTTAACCCCCATTTCACAGCCCCCAGACCCATTTTAAACCTCTCCAAACCCCATTCCGAAGCCCCCACCCCCACGGTGAAGCCCCCAGCCCCATTTTGTGCCCCCAGGGATGAGCGGGCTGCGTTTGCTGGGCATCCCCCACGACGCCGTGGTGTTCCTGCCCCCCAGAACACCCCCAGACCCATTTCAAAGCCCCCAGACCCCATTTAACCCCCATTTCAAAGCCCCCAGACCCATTTCAAAGCCCCCAGACCCCCTTTAAACCTCTCCAACCCCCACGGTGAAGCCCCCAGCCCCATTTTGTGCCCCCAGAGATGAGCGGGCTGCGCCTGCTGGGCATCCACCACGACGCCGTGGTGTTCCTGCCCCCCAGAACGCCCCCAGACCCATTTTAACCCCCATTTCACAGCCCCCAGCCCCATTTCACAGCCCCCAGACCCCCTGTAACCCCCACGGTGAAGCCCCCAGCCCCATTTTCTGCCCCCAGGGATGAGCGGGCTGCGTTTGCTGGGCATCCACCACGACGCCGTGGTGTTCCTGCCCCCCTGAACGCCCCCAGACCCATTTCACAGCCCCCAGACCCCCTTTAAACCTCTCCAAACCCCACGGTGAAGCCCCCAGCCCCATTTTGTGCCCCCAGGGATGAGCGGGCTGCGTTTGCTGGGCATCCACCACGACGCCGTGGTGTTCCTGCCCCCCAAACACCCCCAGACCCCCTGTAACCCCCCATGGTGAAGCCCCAGCCCCATTTTTGACACCCCCCAGCCCCATTCTGAAGCCCCAGCCCCATTTTCTCCCTCCCCAGGGATGAGCGGGGCTGCGCCTGCTGGGCATCCACCACGACGCCGTGGTGTTCCTGCCCCCCAGAACGCCCCCAGACCCATTTCAAAGCCCCCAGACCCCCTGTAACCCCCATTCCGAAGCCCCCACCCCCACGGTGAAGCCCCCAGCCCCATTTTGTGCCCCCCCAGGGATGAGCGGGCTGCGTTTGCTGGGCATCCACCACGACGCCGTGGTGTTCCTGCCCCCCAAACACCCCCAGACCCATTTTAACCCCCACTTTAAAGCCCCCAGACCCACTTTAGACTTCCCCCAGCCCCATGGTGAAGCCCCCAGCCCCATTCTGAAGCCCCCAGCCCCATTTTCACCCCTCCCCAGGGATGAGCGGGCTGCGGCTGCTGGGCATCCACCACGATGCCGTGGTGTTCCTGCCCCCCAGAACACCCCCAGACCCATTCAAAACCCCCAGACCCCCTGTAACCCCCATTCTGAAGCCCCCAGACCCATTTCAAAGCCTCCAGACCCCCTCTAACCCCCATTTCAAAGCCCCCAGACCCATTTCAAAGCCTCATGATCCATTTTGAACCCCCACAAAAGCCCATGTTGAAGCCCCCAGACCCATTTTAAAGCCCCCAGACCCCTCTAACCCCCATTTTATGGGCCCCAGCCCCCATTTCAAAGTGCCAAAACCCCATTTTGAAGCCCCCAGACCCATTTTAACCCCCATTTTGACACCCCCCAGCCCCACGGTGAAGCCCCCAGCCCCATTTTCACCCCTCCCCAGGGATGAGCGGGCTGCGTTTGCTGGGCATCCACCACGACGCCGTGGTGTTCCTGCCCCCCAGACCCCTTTAACCCCCATTTCACAGCCCCCAGACCCATTTTAAACCTCTCCAAACCCCATTCCGAAGCCCCCAGCCCCACGGTGAAGCCCCCAGCCCCATTTTGTGGCCCCCAGGGATGAGCGGGCTGCGTTTGCTGGGCATCCCCCACGACGCCGTGGTGTTCCTGCCCCCCAGAACACCCCCAGACCCATTTCAAAGCCCCCAGACCCCATTTAACCCCCATTTCAAAGCCCCCAGACCCATTTCAAAGCCCCCAGACCCCCTTTAAACCTCTCCAACCCCCACGGTGAAGCCCCCAGCCCCATTTTGTGCCCCCAGAGATGAGCGGGCTGCGCCTGCTGGGCATCCACCACGACGCCGTGGTGTTCCTGCCCCCCAGAACGCCCCAGACCCATTTTAACCCCCATTTCACAGCCCCCAGCCCCATTTCACAGCCCCCAGACCCCCTGTAACCCCCACGGTGAAGTTTTCTGCCCCCAGGGATGAGCGGGCTGCGTTTGCTGGGCATCCACCACGACGCCGTGGTGTTCCTGCCCCCCTGAACGCCCCCAGACCCATTTCACAGCCCCCAGACCCCCTTTAAACCTCTCCAAACCCCACGGTGAAGCCCCCAGCCCCATTTTGTGCCCCCAGGGATGAGCGGGCTGCGTTTGCTGGGCATCCACCACGACGCCGTGGTGTTCCTGCCCCCCAAACACCCCCAGACCCCCTGTAACCCCCACGGTGAAGCCCCCAGCCCCATTTTGACACCCCCCCAGCCCCATTCTGAAGCCCCCAGCCCCATTTTCTCCCTCCCCAGGGATGAGCGGGCTGCGCCTGCTGGGCATCCACCACGATGCCGTGGTGTTCCTGCTGGAGCAGCTGCCGGGCGCCGGGCGCTGCTCCCGGTACCGGTTCCGGTACCACCCCCCCCCGCCGGGACCCCCCCCCACGCGCCCCCGCCCCGCAACCCCTCGGGCTGCGCCCGCGCCGAGCTCTACCTGAGGTGGGCTGGGAGCTGGGAGCACTGGGAGGGACTGGGTTATACTGGAGGGAGCTGGGAGGGACTGGGTTATACTGGGATATACTGGGAGGGGATTGGGGGGGATTGGAGGGACTGGGTTATACTGGGAGGGACTGGGAGGGAGCTGGGTTATACTGGGAGGGACTGGGAGGGGAATGGGAGTGAACTGGGAGGGACTGGGTTATACTGGGAGGGACTGGGGGGGACTGGGAGGGGACTGGGAGGGACTGGGTTATACTGGGAGGGACTGGGAGGGGAATGGGAGTGAACTGGGAGGGACTGGGTTATACTGGGAGGGACTGGGGGGACTGGGAGGGACTGGGTTATACTGGGAGGGACTGGGAGGGGATTGGGGGGGACTGGGAGGGACTGGGAGAAGATTTGGGGGAACTGGGAGGGGATTGGGGGGGACTGGAGGGGATTGGAAGGGGATTGGGGGGGGACTGGGAGGGACTGGGAGTGAACTGGGTTATACTGGGAGGGACTGGGAGGGACTGGTGGGGGACTGGGAGGGACTGGGTTATACTGGGAGGGACTGGGTTATACTGGGTTATACTGGGAGGGAATGGGAGGGGACTGGGAGGGACTGGGAGAAGATTTGGGGGAACTGGGAGGGGATTGGGGGGGGACTGGGAGGGACTGGGAGTGAACTGGGTTATACTGGGAGGGAGTGGGAGGGACTGGGAGTGAACTGGGAGGGACTGGGAGGGAGCTGGGTTATACTGGGAGTGAACTGGGAGGGGAATGGGAGTGAACTGGGTTATACTAGGAGTGAACTGGGAGGGACTGGGTTATACTGGGAGGGACTGGGAGGGGATTGGGGGGCACTGGGATGAACTGGCAGTGGATTTAGGGGAACTGGGAGGGACTGGGAGCGTATTGGGGGAACTGGGAGGGGATTGGGGGCATACTGGGAGTGGATTGGGAGGGATTAGGAGGGACTGGGAGGGGATTTTGGGGGGGACTGGGAGGGACTGGGGGACTCTGGGCCATACTGGGATGACACTGGGCCGTACTGGGATGACACTGGGAGCCACGGGGCCATACTGGGAGCCACTGGGGATACTGGGAGCCACGGGGCCATACTGGGATGACACTGGGGACACTCTGGGCCATACTGGGAGCCACTGGGGATACTGGGATGACACTGGGCCATACTGGGATGACACTGGGGACGCTCTGGGCCATACTGGGAGCCACTGGGGATACTGGGATGATACTGGGCCATACTGGGATGACACTGGGGACGCTCTGGGCCATACTGGGAGCCACTGGGGATACTGGGATGACACTGGGCCATACTGGGATGACACTGGGGGACGCTCTGGGCCATACTGGGAGCCACTGGGGATACTGG
The DNA here is from genome assembly GCF_036417665.1 of Passer domesticus. Lineage (NCBI taxonomy): Eukaryota > Metazoa > Chordata > Aves > Passeriformes > Passeridae > Passer > Passer domesticus. The sequence continues at coordinate 950,373 of NC_087506.1, forward strand.
GATGACACTGGGCCATACTGGGATGACACTGGGGCACTCTGGGCCATACTGGGAGCCACTGGGCCATACTGGGAGCCACTGGACCATACTGGGAGGGCTCCAAGCCCCTCCCCAGAGCCCCCCTGGTGCCACCCTGAGGGGTGGGGACAACTCGGGGGTCCCCAGGGGGTTTGGGGGGGGCGGGGGCCAGCCGGGTAGGGGCGGGGGCCAGCTGAGTGGGGGGGCGGGGCCAGGCGGGCAGGGGAGGGGTCAGCCCGCGTGGGGGCGGGGCCAGCCGAGTGGGGGCGGGGCCAGGCATGCAGGGGAGGGGTCAGCCCGCGTGGGGGCGGGGGCCAGCCGAGTGGGGGCGGGGCCAGGCATGCAGGGGAGGGGTCAGCCCGCGTGGGGGCGGGGCCAGGCAGGTAGGGGCGGGGCCAGGTGGGATGGGGAGGGGTCAGCCCGCGTGGGGGCGGGGCCAGGCAGGTAGGGGCGGGGCCAGGCGGGTAGGGGAGGGGTCAGCCATGGTGGGGGCGGGGCCAGCCGGGCGGGGGTCCCCTCTGAGGCCGCCCCTCCCCTCCCTCCCCCGCAGGAAGTGCACCTTCGACATGTTCAGCTTCCTGGCGTCGCAGCACCGCGCCCTGCCCCAGGGCCCCCCCGCCCCGCGAGGAGGAGGAGGACGAGGTGCAGCTGAAGCCCACCCGGTGAGGCCCCGGCCAGCCCGGGGACATGGGGGGGGGGCGACCCCCAAAACCCCCTCAGGGACCCCCAAAAGTTTTTATTTCCCCCCCACCCACCATTGGAGTCAATGGGTGGAGATGGTGACCCCAGCTGGGACCCCCCCCCCAAGGACCAAAGATGTCACCCAAAATATTGGGGACCCCCCTCAGCACCCTTGGGTGACACCTCCAGACACCCCAAAATTCTTGGAAACCCCAAAACTGCCTCAGAGACCCCAAAAATCCATCAGGACCCCCCCAAAATTGCTCCCCATAGGAGTCAATGGGGGTAGACCTGGTGTCCTCACACCTGGGACCCCCCCCAGCACCCACAGGTGCCCCCAAAATATTGGGGACCACCCTTGGGTGACACCTACAGACACCCCAAACACCTGGGAACCCCAAAACCCCCTCAGAGACCCCCAAAAATCCATCAGGGACCCCCCAAAAATTGCTCCCCATAGGAGCCAATGGGGGTAGACCTGGTGTCCGTTCCTACCTGAGGCGTTTTTGGGGTTCCCCTGAGGGATTTTTGGGGTTTTTGTTAAAATTTTGGGGTGTCCCAGATTTGGGGGGAAGGTTTTGGGGGGTTTTTGGGATTTTGGGGAGGGGGCTTTTGGGATTTTATTGGGTTTGGGCTTTTTTGGGGCAGGGGGGTTGGGGATTTTTGGGAAGGATTTTATGGTTTTTTAAGTTTATTTTGGGGGGGTTCTTTTGGGATTTTTGGGGTGTTTGGGGAATTTGGGAGGTGGCTTTTGAGATTTTGGGGTTTTTTGGGGAGGGGATTTGGGGGTTTTTTGGGAGGATTTGGGATTTTGGGTTTTTTGGGGAGGGGGTCTTTGGGATTTTGGGGTTCTTTTGGGATTTTGGGGAGGGTTTTGGGGATTTTTTTGGGGAGGGATTTGGGATTTTGGGGGGGATTTGGGATTTTGGGGATTTTTGGGGGGGATTTGGGATTTTGGGGAGGGGGGTCTTTGGGATTTTGGGGGGGATTTGGGATTTTGGGATTTTTTGGGGAAGGATTTGGATTTTGGGGTTTTTTGGGGGGGGATTTGGGATTTGGGGGTTTTCTGGGATTTTGGGTTTTTTTGGGATTTTTTGGGGGGGTCTTTGGGATTTTGGAATTTTTTAGGGTTTTTTGGGGGATTTTGGGAGGGGTCTTTGGGATTTGGGGGTTTTTTGGGAGGGATTTGGGATTTTGGGGTTTTCTGGATTTTTGGGGAGGGATTTGGGATTTTGGGGTTTTTTGGGATTTTGGGGAGGGGTCTCTGGATTTTGGGGTTTTTTGGGATTTTGGGGAGGGGTTCTTTGGGATTTGGGGTTTTTTTTGGGGGATTTTGGGGGGGGATTTGGGATTTTGGGGTTTTTTGGGGATTTTTGGGGGGGATTTTGGGGGTTTTGGGGTTTGGGATTGCTCTGGGGGGTTCGGGGGTGCCCCCCGGTTTTGGGGACCCCCTGACGCCCCCCAAGCCGCGCCACCAGCCTGGAGCTGGCCCATGGCCATGCGCTTCCGGCACCTCAAGAGAACGGCCAAGGAGGCGGTGGGCGTGTACCGGTGAGTGCGGCGCGCCGGGCACACCTGGGCACACCTGGGGGCACCTGAGAGAGATTTGGGCACACCTGGGATACACCTGGCACACCTGGAATACACCTGGGCACACCTGGGGGCACCTGGCACACCTGAGAGAGGTTTGGGCACACCTGGAGGCACTTGGGAACACACCTGGGGGCACCTGAGATACACCTGGGCACACCTAGGGGCACCTGGGCACACCTGGAGGCACCTGGGAACACACCTGGGGGCACCTGAGATACACCTGGGCACACCTAGGGGCACCTGGGCACACCTGGAGGCACCTGGGAACACACCTGGGGGCACCTGAGATACACCTGGGCACACCTGGGCACTTGGAACACACCTGGGGTACACCTGGGCACACCTGGCACACCTGGGCACACACCTGGGCACAGCTGGGGGCACACCTGGGAACACACCTGGGCACACCTGGGGGCACCTGGGAACACCTGAGAGAGATTTGGGCACACCTGGCACACCTGGGCACACCTGGGGGCACCTGAGATACACCTGGGCACACCTGGGAACACACCTGGGCACAGCTGGGAACACACCTGGGGGCACCTGGGAACACCTGAGAGAGATTTGGGCACACCTGGACACACCTGGGGGCACCTGGGAACACCTGGCACACACCTGGGGGCACCTGAGAGAGATTTGGGGGCACCTGGCACACACCTGGGCACGCCTGGGGGCACCTGAGAGAGGTTTGGGCACACCTGGGGACATCTCAGATACACCTGGGCACACCTGGAGGCACCTGGACACACCTGGGCACACCTGGGGGCACCTGGGCACACACCTGGGGGGACCTGGACACACCTGGGCACAGCTGAGAGAGATTTAGGGACACCTGGGCACACACCTGGGCACTTGGGAACACACCTGGGCACACCTGGGCGCACCTGAGAGAGATTTGGGGACACCTGGGCACACCTGGGGGGCACCTCAGATACACCTGGGCACACCTGGGGGCACTTGCGGGCACCTGGGCACACCTGGGGGGACCTGGGCACACCTGGGGTGGATTTTGAGCAGAATATTGGGGGTTTTGGGGTGAAATTTGGGGTTCCTGGGTGGATTTTGGGGGTTTTTGACATTCCTGGGTGAATTTTTGGGGGGATTTTTGGGGTTTTCTGGATTTGGGGGTGACCCTGACTCCCCTGAGCTCAACCATCCACAGGCAGAGGAGAATTTTTGGCGATTTTGGGGTTCCTGGGGAGGTTTTTTGGGTGAAATTTGGGGTTCCTGGGTGGATTTTTGGGGGGTTTTTGACATTCCTGGGTGAATTTTTGGGGGGATTTTTGGGGTTTTCTGGATTTGGGGGTGACCCTGACCCCTCTGAGCTCAACCATCCACAGGCAGGGGGGGAATTTTGGGGGAATTTTCGTGTTCCTGTGTTGATTTTTTGGGCGACATTTTCATTTCCTGGGTGGATTTTGGGGGGTTTTTGACATTCCTGGGTGAATTTTTGGGGGGATTTTTGGGGTTTTCTGGATTTTTGGGTGACCCTGACCCCTCTGAGCTCAACCATCCACAGGCAGGGGAGAATTTGGGGGGGATCTGGGAGAATTTTGGGGTTCCTGGGGTCATTTTGGGATTTTGGGGCACTTTTTAGGAGTTCCTGGGGAATTTTTTTGGGGCATTTTGGCATTCCTGGGTGGATTTTTGGGGGAATTTTTGGGATTTTGGGTTCCCCGGATTTGGGGGTGACCCTGACTCCCCTGAGCTCAACCATCCACAGGCAGAGGAGAATTTTGGCGATTTTGGGGTTCCTGGGGAGGTTTTTTGGGTGAAATTTGGGGTTCCTGGGTGGATTTTTGGGGGGTTTTTGACATTCCTGGGTGAATTTTTGGGGGGATTTTTGGGGTTTTCTGGATTTGGGGGTGACCCTGCCCCCCCTGAGCTCAACCATCCCCAGGCAGGGGAGAATTTGGGGGGAATTTTTGTGTTCCTGTGTTGATTTTTTGGGTGAAATTTGGGTTTCCTGGTTGGATTTTGGGGGAATTTTTTGCGTTCTTGGGTGGATTTTGGGGGGATTTGGGGATTTTTGGGGTTCCCAAAATTTGGGGGTGACCCTGAGCCCCCTCAACTCAGCCATCCACAGGCAGGGGAGAATTTTGGAGGATTTTGGGGTTCCTGGGGGTCATTTTGGGAATTTTGGGGCAGTTTTTAGGACTTCCTGTGTTGATTTTTGAAGGATTTTTGGCATTGCTGGGTGGATTTTTGGGGGAATTTTGGGGATTTTTGGGGTTCTCTGGATTTGGGGGTGACCTTGACCTCCCAAACCCAGCTTGGCCATCCACAGACAGGGAGGATTTGGGGTTCCTGGGGTGGTTTTTTAGGTGAAATTTGGTGAATTTTTGCTGGTTTTTGACATTCCTGGGTGGATTTTTGGGGGGATTTTGGGATTTTTGGGGTTTCCCGGATTTGGGGGTGACCCTGACCCCCCAAATCCAGCTCGGCCATCCACGGGAGGGGCCTGTTCTGCAAGAGGAACATCGAGGCCGGGGAGATGGTGATCGAATATTCCGGAATTCGTCGTGCGCTCCGTGCTCACCGACAAGCGCGAGAAGTTCTACGACAGCAAGGTGGGCACCCCCAAATTTTGGGGGGAAAAACCCCAAAAAAAGGAAAAATACACCCCAAAAATTGAGGAGAACGGCTCAAAAAACGGGGGGAGCACCCAAAAAAATGGAGGAGGAAGTTTGGAAATGGGGAAAGTGTGAAAAATTGGGGGAAGAAATGGGGAAAAATTGGAGGGACACCCCAAAAAATGGGGGGAAATGCCAAAAATTAGGGGGAAACCCCAAAAATTAAGGGGAAAAGGCCGAAAATTTGGGAGGAAAAGTTTAAAAAGTGTGAGGAAAAGTCAAAAAATTGGGAGGAAAAATAAAAAAATTATGGGGGATACCTCAAAAAATTGAGGGGATGCCCCAAAAATGGGGAGAAAAGCTCAAAAAAAGGGGGAAGCCCAAAAATGGGGTGAAATGCCAAGAAAATGAGGGGGGAGACCCCAAAAATGGGAGGGAGAGAGGAAAAATTGGAGGGAAAGCTGGAAAAATTTGGGGTGCTGTGGAAAATGGGGAGGATACCCCAAAAAATTGGGAGGGACAAGTGATAAATATGGGAATGAAAATCCAAAAATTGAAGGGATGACCCCAAATCTTGAGTGAATGCCGTGATGGGAGACACAGTGAGAAAATGGTGGGAAAATGAGGGGAGAAAGGCGGGAAAATGTGAGGGGGAAATGGCGGGAAACATGAGGGGGAAATGTGAGGAGAAAATGGAGGGAAATGTGAGGGGAAAATGGAGGGAAAAGTGAGGAGGAAATGTGAGGGAAAAGTGAGGGGAAAATGTGAGGGGAAAATGGAGGGAAAAGTGAGGGGAAAATGGAGGAAAACGTGAGGGGAAAATGGAGGGAAATGTGAGGGGAAAATGGAGGAAAATGTGAGGGGAAAATGGAGGGAAAAGTAAGGAGAAAATGGAGGGAAAACTAAGGAGAAAATGGAGGAAAACGTGAGGGGAAATGGAGGAGAAACGTGAGGGGAAAATGTGAGGGGGGAAAGGCAGGAAATATGGAGGGAAATGTGAGGGAAAAATGGGAGGAAATGTGAGGGGAAAATGGAGGGAAACATGAGGGGAAAATGGAGGGAAACATGAGGGGGAAAATGGAGCAAAATGTGAGGGGAAAATTGAAGGAAATGTGAGGGGAAAATTGAAGGAAATGTGAGGGGAAAATGTAAGGGGAAAAGTGAGGGGGAAAAGGTGGGAAATATGAAGGGAAAATGGAGGGAAGTGTGGGGAGAATGGAAGCAAACATGAGGAGAAAATGGAAGGAAATGTGAGGGGGAAATGGAGGGAAACGTGAGGGGGAAATGTAAGGGGAAAAAGGCGGGAAATGTAAGGGGGAAAAGGCTTGAAATATTAAGGGAAAATGGCAGGAAATGTGAAGGGAAAATGGAAGGAAAGGTGAGGGGAAAATGGAAGGAAACATGAGGGGGAAATGGCGGGAAACGTGAGGGGAAAATGGCCGGAAATTTGATGGGGAAATGGTGGGAAATGTGAGGGGAAAATGTGAGGGGGGAAAAGGCTTGAAATATTAAGGGAAAACGTCAGGAAATGTGAAGGGAAAATGGAAGGAAACGTGAGGGGAAAATGGAGGGAAAAGTAAGGAGAAAATGTGAGGGGAAAATGGAGGGAAATGTGACGGGGAAATGGAGGGAAAAGTGAGGGGGAAATGGAGGGAAATGTGAGGGGAAAATGGAGTGAAAAGTGAGGGGAAAATGTGAGGGGGAAAAATTGGGGAATATGAAGGGAAAATGGAGGGAAGTGTGGGGAAAATGGAAGCAAACGTGAGGGGAAAATGGAGGGAAATGTAAGGGGAAAAAGAAGGGAAATGTGAAGGGGAAAAGGCTTGAAATATTAAGGGAAAATGGCAGGAAATGTGAAAGGAAAATGGAAGGAAACATGAGGGGGAAATGGAAGGAAACATGAGGGGGAAATGGCCGGAAATTTGAGGGGGAAACAGTGGGAAATGTGAGGGGAAATAGTGGGAAATGTGAGGGGAAATAGTGGGAAATGTGAGGGGAAAAGGCGGGAAATATGAAGGGAAAATGGAAGGAAACGTGAGGGGAAAATGGCGGGAAATATGAGGGGAAAAGGGCTGCAAATTTGAGGGGGAAATGGTGGGAAATGTGAAAGGAAAATGGAGGGAAAAGGGAGGGGAAAAGGTGAGAAAATTACGGAAAAGTCAACCCTTGATGATGGCCCCAACCCTTGACCACGCCCCAACCCTTGACTTTGTCCCAACCCTTCACCGTGTCCCAATCTTTACTGTCCCCAACCCTTGACCATGTCCCAACCCTTGACCATCCCCAACCTTTGACCATCCCCAACCCTTGACCACTCCCCAACCTTTGACCATCCCCAACCCTTGACCACGCCCCAACCCTTGACCACACGCCAACACTTGACCATGATCCCAACCCTTGACCATACCCCAACCCTTGACCACGCCCCCAACTCTTGACCATACCCCAACACTTGACCACTCCCCAACCCTTGACCACGCCCCAACCCTTGACCACGCCCCAACCCTTTCTGATACCCCCAACCCTTGATGACGTCCCTAACCCTTGACCGTGCCCCCAACCCTTGACCACACCCCAATCCTTGATGATGCCCCCAACCCTTGACCACACCCCCAGCCCTTGATCATGATCCCAACCCTTGACCACACCCCAACTCTTGACCACTCCCCAACCCTTGACCATCCCCAACCGTTGATCAGGCCCCAACCCTTGACCACACCCCAACACTTGACCACTCCCCAACCCTTGACCACACCCCAACTCTTGACCACTCCCCAACCCTTGACCACGCCCCAACCCTTTCTGATACCCCCAACCCTTGATGACGTCCCTAACCCTTGACCGTGCCCCCAACCCTTGACCACACCCCAATCCTTGATGATGTCACCAACACTTGACTATGTCCCAACCATTGACTGTCCCCAACCCATGATGATGTCCCAACCCTTGACCACGCCCCAACCCTTGACCACACCCCCAACCCCTGACCACGCCCCCGCCCCGCTGACCCCCTGGCTGCCCCCGCAGGGCATCGGCTGCTACATGTTCCGCATCGACGAGGCCGAGGTGGTGGACGCCACCATGCACGGCAGCGCCGCGCGCTTCATCAACCACTCGTGCGAGCCCAACTGCTACTCGCGCGTCATCCACGTGGAGGGCCACAAGCGCATCGTCATCTTCGCGCTGCGCCGCATCCTGCGCGGCGAGGAGCTCACCTACGACTACAAGTTCCCCATCGAGGAGCCGGCGGCCAAGCTGCCCTGCAACTGCGGCGCCCGGCGCTGCCGGCGCTTCCTCAACTGAGCCGGGGAGGGGCTCCAGGGGGTCCCCGGGGGTGCTGGGATGGAGGTGTGGGAGGATGGAGAGGTTCTGGAGGTGGTTGGAGGCGATCGGGAGTTGGCGGGGGTGGTTTGGAGAAGGTTGTGGAGGTGTGGTGGTCAACCAAGAGTGGTGGTGGTCGACCGAGAATCATGGTGGTCAGTCAAGAGCCATAAGGAGTCAACCAAGAGTTGTGGTGGCCAACCAAGAATCATGGTAGTCAATCAAGAGTTGTGGTGGTCTATCAAGAGTTGTGGTGGCCAACCAAAAATCATGGTGGTCAATCAATAGCCATAAGGGTCAACCAAGAATTGTGGAGGTGAACCAAGAGTTGTGATGGTCAACACAGGGTTGTGTGGTCGACCAAGAGCCGTAGGGGTCAACCAAGAATCATGGCAGTCAACCAAGAGTCATGGAGGTCAACTAAGAATCATGGTGATCAACCAAGAGTCATGGTGGTCAACCAAGAGTTGTGGAGGCCACCCAGGAATCATGGTGGTCAACCAAGAGTCATGGTGGCTAACCAAGAATCATGGTGGTCAACCAAGAGTTCTGGATGTCAACCAAGAGTCGTGGTGGCCAACAATGAGTTGTGGTGGCCAACAATGAGTCATGGTGGTCAACGAAGAGTTGTGGAGGCCACCCAGGAATCATGGTGATCAACCAAGAGTCATGGTGGTCAACCAAGAGTTGTGGTGTCCAAGCAAGAGTTGTGAAGGCCAACCAGGAATCATGGTGATCAACCAAGAGTCATGGATGTCAACCAAGAGTCGTGGTGGTCAACCAAGAGTCATGGAAGTCAACCAAGAGTCGTGGTGGTCAACCAAGAGTCATGGTGGCCAACAAAGAGTCATGATGGTCAACCAAGAGTCGTGGTGACCAACCAAGAGTTGTGGTGGCCAACCAAGAGTTGTGGTGGCCAACCAAGAGTCATGGTGGTCAACCAGGGGTCATGGTGCTCAAGCAAAAGTCCTGGATCTCAACCAAGAGTCATGGGAAGAAGATACTGAGGTGTTCGTTGAAGCCATAGAGATGCCTCCAGTCAACTGGGAAGACCCAAAAATCATGGACAGGTCCTGGAAGTCCTGGAGGCTCCTCCAGTCAACCAAGAGTCATGGGAAGAAGATGTCAGGGTGCTCCCAAAAGTCCTTGAGATGCCTCCAGTCAACTGCAAGGTCCCCAAAAACCGTGGAATTAAATTTTAGGGTGCTCCCAGAAGATCTTGAGATGCCTCCAGTCAGCCAGAAGGTCCCAAAATCGGTGGAATTAAATTTTGGGGTGCTCCTGGAAGTTCTTGAGATGCCTCCAGTCAGCCAGAAGGTCCCAGAATCGGTGGAATGAAATTTTGGGGTGCTCCTGGACGATCTCGAGATGCCTCCAACCCTGGGGACCCCCGAGAAGAGACTTTGGGGCTCTCCCAGTGCCACTCCAGCCCTGGAGACCCCTCCCCACCCCAAATCCCCCCCCTGGGGCCCCCCCAAACCCCTCCCACGGGCCCCTCCCCCAATTTCCCCCCCCAAAATGGGTCCAGCCCCTCCCCCCGCAGCATTTTTGGGGCATTTCCGGGTGTTTTTTGGGATTTTAGGGTTTTGTATTTTAATTTAAAGGCGGCGCAAGCTCCGCCCACAATAAAGACTCTGATTGGTCAGGGTGGTTCTGGACTTTTGGGGTTTGGGGGATGCAGGATGGGGGAGAAAAGCCAAATTCTGCCATTTTGGGGGGGAAATGGCGGAGAAAAGGTGGGAAAATGAGGGGAAATATGGGAAATGTGAGGGGGAAATGTGAGGGAGAAAAAAGGGAAATGTGAGGGGAAAATGAAGGAAAAATTGTGGGAAATGTGAGGGGAAAAAATGGGAAATGTGACGGGAAAAGTGCAGGAATGTGAGGGAGAAAAGTGAGAAAAAAAGGAAAATGTGAGAGAAAAAGGGGGGGAAATGTGATGGGGGAAAGGGGAAACGTGAGAGGGGAAGTGTGGGAAATGTGAGGGGAAAAATTGGGAAATGTGGGAGGAAAAGTGCACGAAACAACCGGAAAATGGTGGGAAAAGTGAGGAGGAAAAGGTGGGAAACGTGAGGGGAAATGTGAGGAGGAAAAAGGGAGATGTGAGGGGAAAATGAAGGAAAAATGGCAGGAAACATGAGGAGGAAAAGGTGGGAAATGTGAGGAGGAAAAGGTGGGAAATGTGAGGGGAAAAAATGGAAAATGTGAGGGGAAAATAGGAAATGTGAGGGGGAAAGTGCAGGAAACAACCAGAAAATGGTGGTAAAAACGAGGAGAAAAAGGTGAGAAACATGAGGGGAAATGGGCAGGAAACATGAAGGAAATAGTGGGAAAAATGAGGCAAAAATGGAAAATGTGAGGGAAAATGTGAGGGCAAAAGGTGGGAAATATGGGGGTAAAAATGTGAGAAAATGAAGGGAAGTGTGAGGAGGAAAAGGTGGGAAATGTGAGGGGAGAATGGTGGGAAATTTGAGGAGACAAGGCAGGAAATGAGGGGGAAATGGAGGGAAATGTGAAGAGGAAAAGGTGGGAAATGTGAGGGGGAAAAGTGGGAAGTGTGAGGAGAAAAAGGTGGGAAATATGAGAGGAAAAGAGTGGGAAATGTGAGGGGGAAAATGGGAAATGTGAGAGGAAAAGTGCAGGAATGTGAGGGGGGAAAAGTGAGAAAAAAAGGCAGGAAATGTGAGGGGAAATGGTGGGAAATGTGAGGGGAAAAGGCAGGAAAAGTGAGAAAAAAAGGAAAATGTGAGAGAAAAAGGGGGGAAATGTGAGAGGGGAAGTGTGGGAAATGTGAGGGGAAAAATTGGGAAATGTGGGAGGAAAAGTGCACGAAACAACCGGAAAATGGTGGGAAAAGTGAGGAGGAAAAGGTGGGAAACATGAGGGGAAATGTGAGGAGGAAAAAGGGAGATGTGAGGGGAAAATGAAGGAAAAATGGCAGGAAACATGAGGAGGAAAAGGTGGGAAATGTGAGGAGGAAAAGGTGGGAAATGTGAGGGGAAAAAATGGAAAATGTGAGGGGAAAATAGGAAATGTGAGGGGGAAAGTGCAGGAAACAACCAGAAAATGGTGGTAAAAATGAGGAGAAAAAGGTGGGAAACATGAGGGGAAATGGGCAGGAAACATGAAGGAAATAGTGGGAAAAATGAGGCAAAAATGGAAAATGTGAGGGAAAAAGGCGGGAAATATGGGGGTAAAAATGCAAGAAAATGAAGGGAAGTGTGAGGAGGAAAAGGTGGGAAATGTGAGGGGGGAAAAAAGAAATGTGAGGGGGAATTGAAGGAAAAATGGTGGGAAATGTGAGGAGGAAAGGGTGGGAAGTGTGAGGGGAAAAATGGAAAATGTGAGGTGAAAAAGCAGGAAATGGGGAAAAGGTGGGAAAAGTGAGAAGGAAAAGGTGGGAAACATGAGGGGAAATGTGAGGGGGAAAAAATGGGAAATGTGAGAGGAAAAGGTGGGAAAATGAGGAAAAAAAGGGGGGAAATGTGAGGGGGAAAACGTGGGAAATTTGAGGGGGAAAAGGCAGGAAATGTGAGGGGAAAATGGAGGGAAATGTGAGGTGGGGAAATGGAGGGAAATGTGAGGGGGGAACAAAGAAATGTGAGGGGAAAATGAAGGAAAAATGGCGGGAAATGCGAGGAGGACAAGGTGGGAAACGTGAGGGGGGAAAAGGCCGGAAAAGTGAAGGGGAAATGGTGAAAAACATGAGGGGGAAGTAGTGGGAAACAGGAAAAAGAGAGAAAATGTGACGGAAAAAGGGAGGAAATGTGAGCAGGAAACATGAGGGGGAAATGGTGGGGAATGTGAGGAGGAAAAGGCGGGAAAAGTGAGGAGAAAAGGGCGGGAAACATGAAGGAAAGGGCAGGGAAAATTCGGAAAATGGCGGAAATGTGTGGGGGAAATTGTGGGAAATGTGAGGGGGAAAATATGGCAAAAGTGAGAAAATAAGGGGGAAACGTGAGGGGAAAAAAGGGGAAATGTGAGGGGAAAAAGGTGGGAAATGTGAGGGGGAAATAGCAGGAAATGTGAGGGGGAAAAGGTGAGATATGTGAGTAAAAAACCAGAAAATGTGAGGGGGAAACAGTGGGAAAGGTGAGGAGAAATGGCCAGAAATGTGGGGAGAAAAAGGCGGGAAATGTGAGGGGGAAATTGAAAAAGTGAGGTAAACATTGCGGGGAAAATTAGGGAAATTGAGGTAATTGTGCACGGAAAATGGTGGGAAGAGTGAGGGGAAAGGGCAGGAAATGCAGAGAGGAAAAAGTGAGAAATTTGAGGGGGAAAAGTTGGGAAAAACAGGTGAAAAAGGTGAGAAAGGTGAGGGATAAAAGGCAGGAAGCACAAGGTGGGGAGGGAACAGAAATGGCGGAAAAATGAGGGAAATGGGAGGGGGAAAAGGAAAATTTGAGGGGGAAAAGTGAGGAAAAAAAGGTGGGAAATGAGGAGAAAAGTGTGGGAAGCGAGACTTTTGAAATCCCCTTTTGAAACCACTCCAAAATCCTCCCTCCTCCAAATTTTCCCCCAGCCAATCAGGACTCTTCAAATTCCCCCCAAAATCTTCCACAAAATCCCCCAGAAATCCCCCCCAATTCCCCCAATCAGGACACCCCAAAATCCCCCCCAAAATTCCCCCTCTCCTCCAAAATTCCCCCCTCTAATTCCCCCAAAATTCCCCCCAAATCCCCCCCCAACCAATCAGGAACCCACCAAATTTTCTACCCTCTCTCCAAATTCCCCCCTCAGCCAATCAGGACCCCAAAATCCCTCCCAAAATTTCCCCCTCCCCCAAAATCTCCTTCCAATCAATCAGGACCCCCCCAAAATCTGCCCCCAACCTATCAAGACCCCCAAAAATCCCGTCCCAGCCAATCAGAAACCCCAAAAATCCCCTTTTAAATCCCTCACAAAATTCCCCCCTCCCCCAAAATTCCTCCCAACCAATCAAGACCCCCCCAAAATCCCCCCCAACCAATCAAGACCCCCAAACTCCCCCAAAATTCCTCCAAACCAATCAGGACCCCCCAAAATCCCCCCAAATCCTCTCTCAGCCAATTAAGACCTCCAAAATCCCTCCCAGCCAATCAAGACCCCCCAAAATCCCCCAAATTCCCTCCCAACCAATCAAGACCCCCCAAAATCCTCCCCAAAATCCCTCTCAGCCAATTAAGACCCCCAAAATCCCCTCTCAACCAATCAGGACCCCCAAAATTCCTCCCAACCAATGAAGACCCCCCAAAATCCTTCCCAGTCAATCAAGACCCCCCCAAATCCCCCCCAAAATCCCCTCCCAGCCTATCAAGACCCCCCAAAATCCCCCAAAATCTCCTCCCAACCAATCAGGACCCCCCAAAATCCCTCTCAGCCAATTAAGACCCCCCAAAAATCCCTCCCAACCAATCAAGACCCCCCAAAATCCCCCCAAAAATTCCTTCCAACCAATCAAGACCCCCCAAAATCCCCCCAAAAATTCCTTCCAACCAATCAAGACCCCCCAAAATCCCTCTCAGCCAATCAAGACCCATCAAAATCCCCCCAAATCCTCTCTCAGCCTATCAAGACCCCCCAAAATCCCCCAAAATCTCCTCCCAACCAATCAGGACCCCCCAAAATCCCCCCCAAAATCCCTCTCAGCCAATCACGAACCCCCCAAAATCCCCCCCAACCAATCAAGACCCCCCAAAATCCCTCTCAGCCAATTAAGACCCCCCAAAAATCCCCTCCCAACCAATCAAGACCCCCCAAACTCCCCCTTCACACCCCCCCCAACCCCTCCCCCCCCTCCCCGCCCGCCCCTCCCCCACCCCCTCCGCCCCTCCCTCCCCTCCCCCCCCGCGGCCCCGCCCGGATTAAGCCGCGTCCCCCACGCCCCAATTAAAAATTTGGGGGGGGGGGGGGAGGGGAGGGGAGGGGCGTGTCCGCGGGGAGGGGGTGGGGGAGGGGCGTGTCCCCCTTCGGGGACAGCGCGGGGACAGCGAGGGGACAGCGGGGACACGGCGGGCACGGCGGGGCGACAACGGAGGCGACAGCGGCGAGCGAGGAAGGAGCCGGGGTGGCCCCACCCCCCCCCGGCCCCCCCGAGGGGCGGCGCGCAGGTTTGGGGGGGAGGGGCGGCGGCAGGGAGGGGGGACCAGTATGGCCCAGTTTGGCCCAGGCCCACTGTCCCAGTATGGCCCAGTTCCCCGGTGTCACCCTGTCCCAGTTTGCCCCAGTTCCCGGTGTCACCCTGTCCCAGTTTGGCCCAGTTCCCAGTTTGACCCCATCCCCGTTTGTCCCAGTATGGCCCAGTTCCCCGGTGTCACCCTGTCCCAGTTTGCCCCAGTTGCCGGTGTCACCCTGTCCCAGTTTGGCCCAGTCCCACTGTCCCAGTTTAGCCCAGTTCCCAGTTTGACCCTGTCCCAGTTTAGCCCAGTTCCCAGTTTGACCCTGTCCCAGTTTGTCCCAGTTCCCTGGTGTCACCCTGTCCCAGTTTGGCCCCAGTTCCCAGTTTGACCCTGTCCCAGTTTGGCCCAGTCCCACTGTCCCAGTTTGGCCCAGTTCCCAGTTTGACCCTGTCCCAGTTTGTCCCAGTTCCCGGTGTCACCCTGTCCCAGTATGGCACCAGTTCCCAGTTTGACCCCATCCCAGTTTGTCCCAGTTTGACCCTGTCCCAGTTTGGCCCCAGTTCCTGGTTTGGCCCCATCCCAGTATGGCCCAGTTTGTCCCAGTTCCCCGGTGTCACCCTGTCCCAGTTTGCCCCAGTCCCCAGTTTAACCCCATCCCAGTTTGTCCCAGTTTGACCCTGTCCCAGTTTGGCCCAGTTCCCACTGTCACCCTGTCCCAGTTTGTCCCAGTTTGTCCCGGTGTCACTCTGTCCCAGTTTGTCCCAGTTCCCGCTGTCACCCTGTCCCAGTTTGTCCCAGTTTGTCCCGGTGTCACCCTGTCCCAGTTTGGCCCAGGCCCACTGTCCCAGTATGGCCCAGTTCCCTGGTGTCACCCTGTCCCAGTTTGGCCCAGTTTGACCCTGTCCCAGTATGGCCCAGTTCCCAGTTTGACCCTGTCCCAGTATGGCCCAGTTCCCGGTGTCACCCTGTCCCAGTATGGCCCAGTTTGACCCATTCCAAGGTCCCAGTTGGTCCCAGTTCCCCCGTGTCACCCTGTCCCAGTTTGGCCCAGTCCCCGTTTGACCCTGTCCCAGTATGGCCCAGTCCCAGTTTGACCCTGTCCCAGTTTGACCCTGTCCCAGTATGGCCCAGTTCCCCGTCACCCTGTCCCAGTTTGGCCCAGTCCCAGTTTGACCCTGTCCCAGTATGTCCCAGTTCCCCCTGTCACCCTGTCCCAGTTTGTCCCAATTTGACCCAGTCCCAGAGTCCCAGTTTGGCCCAGTTCCCAGTTTGACCCTATCCCAGTATGGCCCAGTTTGACCCAGTCCAAGGTCCCAGTTGGTCCCAGTTCCCGGTGTCACCCTGTCCCAGTTTGGCCAGTTTATCCCAGTCCCAGTTTGGCCCAGTTTAGCCCCAGTTCCTGGTGTCTCTTCTCTCCCAGTTTGGCCCCAGTTCCTTGTGTCACCCAGTCCCAGTTTGTCCCAGTTTGTCCCAGTGTCCTCTTCCAGTTGGTCCCAGCTGGTCCCAGTTTGTCCCAGTCCATCCCAGCTGGTCCCAGTTCATCCCAGTCCCAGTTCCACTCTCCCAGTCCATCCCAGCTGGTCCCAGTTCATCCCAGTCCCAGTTCCACTCTCCCAGTCCATCCCAGTCCATCCCAGTTTGTCCCAGTCCCAGTTCCACTCTCCCAGTTTGTCCCAGTCCATCCCAGTTCATCCCAGTCCCAGTTCCACTCTCCCAGTCCATCCCAGTTGGTCCCAGTTCATCCCAGTCCCAGTTCCACTCTCCCAGTCCATCCCAGTTCATCCCAGTTTGTCCCAGTCCCAGTTCCACTCTCCCAGTTTGTCCCAGTCCATCCCAGTTCATCCCAGTCCCAGTTCCACTCTCCCAGTCCATCCCAGTTTGTCCCAGTCCCAGTTCCACTCTCCCAGTCCATCCCAGTTTGTCCCAGTCCCAGTTCCACTCTCCCAGTCCATCCCAGTCCATCCCAGTTCATCCCAGTCCCAGTTCCACTCTCCCAGTTTGTCCCAGTCCATCCCAGTCCATCCCAGTTTGTCCCAGTCCCAGTTCCACTCTCCCAGTTTGTCCCAGTCCATCCCAGTTTGTCCCAGTCCCTCCCTGGTTCCGGTTCCCACGGGAAAGGGGCGGGGCCAATTTCTGGTGGGCGGGGCCTGGAGCCAAACTGGGAACCCAAACTGGGAACTCCAGATTTGAACTGGGAACCCAAACCCAAACTGGGAACCCAAACTGGGAACCCAGCCCCAAACTGGGAACCCAAACTGGGAGCTCCAGATTTGAACTGGGAACCCAAACTGGGAACTGAACCCCAAACTGGGAACTCCAGATTTGAACTGGGAACTCAAACTGGGAACCCAGCCCCAAACTGGGAACCCAAACTGGGAACTCCAGATTTGAACTGGGAACTCAAACTGGGAACTGAACCCCAAACTGGGAACTCCAGATTTGAACTGGGAACCCAAACTGGGAACTGAACCCCAAACTGGGAACTCCAGATTTGAACTGGGAACTCAAACTGGGAACCCAGCCCCAAACTGGGAACCCAACCCCAAACTGGGACCTGAATCCCAAACTGGGAACCCAAACTGGGAACTCCAGATTTGAACTGGGACCCCAAACTGGGAACTGAACCCCAAACTGGGAACTCCAGATTTGAACTGGGAACTCAAACTGGGAACCCAGCCCCAAACTGGGAACCCCAAAGTGGGACCCCAAACTGGGAACCCAGCCCCAAACTGGGAACCCAGCCCCAAACTGGGAGCCCAGCCCCAAACTGGGAACCCAAACTGGGACCTCAACCCCAAACTGGGAACCCAAACTGGGACCTCAACCCCAAACTGGGACCTGAACCCCAAAGTGGGACCCCAAAGTGGGACCTCAAATTGGGACCTCAACCCCAAACTGGGATCCCAAACTGGGAACCTAAACTGGGAACTCAATCCAAACTGGGACCCCAAACTGGGAACCTGAATCCCAAAGTGGGAACCCAAACTGGGAACCCAACCTCAAACTGGGATCCCAAACTGGGAACCCAAACTGGGAACCCAAACTGGGAACTCCAGATCTGAACTGGGACCTCAAACTGGGAAGCCAGCCCCAAACTGGGAACCCAGCCCCAAACTGGGAGCCCAAACTGGGAGCCCAAACTGGGAACTCCAAACTTCGAACAGGGACCTCAAACTGGGAGCCCAAACTGGGACCCCAACCCCAAACTGGGACCCCAAACTGGGAACTCCAGATTTGAACTGGGACCTCAAACTGGGACCCCAACCCCAAACTGGGACCTGAGCCCCAAACTGGGACCCCAACCCCAAACTGGGACCTGAGCCCCAAACTGGGAGCCCAACCCCAAACTAGGAACCCAAACTGGGACCTCAAACTGGGACCGAACTCCAAACTGGGAATCCAAACTGGGACCTGAACCCCAAACTGGGAACCCAAACCCAAACTGGGAATTCAAACTGGGAACTCCAGATTCGAACTGGGACCTCAAACTGGGAGCCCAAACTGGGACCCCAATCCCAAACTGGGACCCCAAACTCGGACCCCAATCCCAAACTGGGACCCCAAACTGGGAGCCCAAACTGGGAACCCAACCCCAAACTGGGAGCCCAAACTGGGAACCCAACCCCAAACTGGGAGCCCAAATTGGGATCCCAATCCCAAACTGGGAACCCAAACTGGGAACCCAAACTGGGAACCCAACCCCAAACTGGGACACCAAACTGGGAACCCAAACGGGGAACCCAATCCAAACTGGGATCCCAAACTGGGACCTGAGCCCCAAACTGGGACCCCAAACTGGGATCCCAAACTGGGAACCCAAACTGGGAACCCAAACGGGGAACCCAATCCAAACTGGGATCCCAAACTGGGATCCCAAACTGGGAACCCAAACTGGGAACCCAATCCAAACTGGGATCCCAAACTGGGAACCCAAACTGGGAACCCAAACTGGGAACCCAAACTGGGACCTGGGCCCCAAACTGGGAACCCCAAAGTGGGACCCCAAACTGGGAACCCAACCCCAAACTGGGAATCCAACCCCAAACTGGGACCTGAGCCCCAAACTGGGAGCCCAAACTGGGACCTCAACCCCAAACTGGGACCCCAAACTGGGAACCCAACCCCAAACTGGGAACCCAACTCCAAACTGGGAACCCAACCCCAAACTGGGAACCCAACTCCAAACTGGGAACCCAACCCCAAACTGGGAACCCAACCCCATACTGGGACCTGAGCCCCAAACTGGGACCCCAAACTGGGAACCCAACCCCAAACTGGGAGCCCAAACTGGGAGCCCGGGCTGGCCCCGCCCCCGGTCAGGCCCCGCCCCTTTCCCGTCGGCCCCCGCGGGGTCCCCGCAGGTCACCGAGCCCCGGGCCGGGGTGGGGGCGGGGCGGGGCGGCGCCCGCTAATTAGGGCCGCTAATTAAGGCCAATTAACGCCCTCGTTAATGGGCCCCAACGGGTTGGGCCCGATGACGTCACCGTTGCGAAAGGGCCCCTATGGGGCGGGGGGGGAGGGGAAGGGGGGGAGAACCTGGAATGACCCGAAATGACCCGAAAATGGCCCAAAAATGGCCGAAATGACCCCAAAATGGCCGAAAGTGACCCCAAAATACCAAAAAAAACCCCCAAAATTACCCCAAAATGGCCAAAAGTGACCCGAAATTACAAAAAAATACCCCAAAATGATCCCAAAATGACCCCAAAATGGCCAAAAGTGACCCCAAAATACAAAAAATACCCCAAAATGATCCCAAAATGACCCAAAAATGACCCAAAAATACCGGAAATGACCCCAAAATGGCCAAAAGTGACCCGAAAATACAAAAAATACCCCAAAATGATCCCAAAACTACGTAAAAATGACCCAAAAATGCCCAAAATGACCCCAAAATGGCCAAAAGTGACCCCAAAATACAAAAAATACCCCAAAATGATCCCAAAACTACGTAAAAATGACCAAAAAATGCCTAAAATAACCACAAAATGGCCAAAAGTGACCCCAAAATACAAAAAAAAACCCCCAAAATTACCCCAAAATGGCCAAAAGTGACCCGAAAATACAAAAAAATACCCCAAAATGATCCCAAAATGACCCCAAAATGGCCAAAAGTGACCCCAAATTACCAAAAAATACCCCAATATGATCCCAAAATTACCCCAAAATGGCCAAAAGTGACCCCAAAATACCAAAAATACCCCAAAATGATCCCCAAATGGCCAAAAGTGACCCGAAAATACAAAAAAATACCCCAAAATGATCCCAAAATGGCTAAAAGTGACCCCAAAATAGCCCAAATACCCCAAAATGATCCCAAAATACCACAAAATGATCCCAAAGTGACCAAAAATTACCCAAAATACCAAAAATTATCCCAAAATGGCCAAAAATGACCCCAAAATACCAAAAATACCCCCAAACAATCCCAAAATCCCTAAAAATAAGGCAAAATTAGCCAAAATTATCCCAAGCCCACCAAAAATGACCCCAAAATACCCCAAAGTGCCCCAAAATTATCCCAAAATGGCCAAAAATGACCCAAAATACAAAAAAATACCCCAAAATAATCCCAAAATGACAAAAAATGACCCCAAAATACAAAAAAACCCACAAAATGAACCTAAAATGACCAAAAATTATCCCAAAATACCCCAAATGCCACAAAATTATCTCAAAATGACCAAAAATTACTCCAAAATACCACAAAATGATCCCAAAATCCCCCAAAATACAAAAAAATACCCCAAAATTCTCCCAAAAAGACAAAAAATTACCCAAAAATCCCCCAAAATGATCCCAAAATCCAAAAAATTTCTGCAAAATATCACAAAATTATCCCAAAATGACCAAATATGACCCCAAAAGACCCAAAAATGATCTCAAACTCCCCAAATGACCCCAAAATTATCCCAACATCCCCAAAAATTGCCCCAAAATGCAAAAAAAAATCCCAAAATGACAAAAAATGACCCCAAAATACAAAAAAACCCAAAATTATCCCAAAAAGATCAAAAATCATCCCAAAATCCCCAAACGACCCCAAAATACCAAAAATTGTTCCTAAAATCCCTAAAATTGATACTGAAATGACCCCAAAATGACCCCAAAATATCCAAAAATGATCCTAAAATGACCTAAAAATTGACCCAAATACCTAAAAATTACCCCAACTCCCCAAAAATGCCCCAAAATGATCCCAAATCGACCCTAAACTCCCTAAAAATGACCCCAAAAACCTCCAAATCTCCCCAAAATGACCCCAAATCCCCCAAATTGACCCCAAATCCCCCAAATTTACCCAAAACTCTTAAAAATATTATCCCAAACTCTACAAAAATTACCCCAAACCACCCCAAAAATGACCCCAAAATCCCCAAAAAATGACCCAAAACTGCTCAAAATTGAGCCCAAACTCCCCAAAATGACCCCAAAATTATCTCAAAATCCCCAAATCGTCCCAAGCTCCCAAAAATGACCCCAAATCTCCCCCAAATGCCACTGAAATGACCCCAAAAGACCCCAAAAAACCGAAATGTCCTCAAAATTACCCAAAATCTCTCAGATTGACCCAAAATTCTACAAAAATAACCCCAAATCCTCAAAATTGACCCCAAATCGACCCCAAACTCGCCAAAAATGACCCAAAATCCTCAAAATTGACCCCAAATCGACCCCAAACTCGCCAAAAATGACCCCAAAAAGAACCCAAACTCCCCCAAATAACCCAAAAATTAAAAAAAAATCCCAAACTCCTCAAAACTCCCCCAAAATCCCCCCAAAATGACCCAAAATTCCTGAAAATTATCCCAAGTCCCAAAAATTACCCTAAAATCCCCAAAAATGACCCCCAAGTCCCCAAAGCTCCCCCCAAATCCCCCAAAATGACCCAAAATCCCCGAAAATGACCCCAAAATCCCCAAAGCCCCCAAAATATGCCCCAAATCCCCCCAAAAGGACCCAAAATCCCCAAAAATTAGGCCAAACTCCCCCAAAATTACCCCAAACTCCCCCAAAATGACCCCAAAATCCCCCAAAGTGACCCAAAATCCCCAAAACTCCCCCCAAATCCCCAAAATTACCCCAAACTCCCCCAAAATGGCCCCAAAATCCCCCAAAAGTGACCCAAAAATCCCTGAAAATTACCCCAAAATTCCACAAAATTACCCCAAATTCCCCGAAAATGACCCGAAATCCGCGAAAATGACCCCAAAATCCCCCCCAAAATGACCCGAATTTACCCAAAATGATCCAAAACCCCCGAAAATCACCCCAAATTTACCCAAAATCCCCCAAATTCCCCGAGCTGACCCCAAATTTTCGGCTCCGCCCCCCAGCGGCGATGACGTGGCGCCCCCTGGCGGCCCCCGCGGCGCACCTGGCGGGGACCCTGGCGCTGCTGCTGGGGACAGGTGAGGGACACTGGGGACAGGTGAGGGACACTGGGGACAGGTGAGGGGACAATGGGGACAGGTGAGGGGACAATGGGGACAGGTGAGGGACACTGGGGACAGGTGAGGGACACTGGGGACAGGTGAGGGGACAATGGGGACAGGTGAGGGACACTGGGGACAGGTGAGGGGACACTGAGGGGACATTGGGGACACTGGGGACCCTGGCGCTGCTGCTGGGGACAGGTGAGGGGACATTGGGGACATTGGGGACAGGTGAGGGGACAATGGGGACACTGGGGACAGGTGAGGGGAC
This sequence comes from Passer domesticus, assembly GCF_036417665.1. Taxonomy (NCBI): domain Eukaryota; kingdom Metazoa; phylum Chordata; class Aves; order Passeriformes; family Passeridae; genus Passer; species Passer domesticus. The sequence goes on from NC_087506.1 coordinate 972,361, forward strand.
AGGGGGGGACACTGGGGACACTGGGGACACTGGGGACATTGGGGACATTGGGGACCCTGGCGCTGCTGCTGGGGACAGGTGAGGGGACACTGGGGACAGGTGAGGGACGCTGGGGACAGGTGAGGGGACAGGAGGGACAGGTGAGGGGACAGGGGGGACATTGGGGACACTGAGGGGACACTGGGGACAATGGGGACATTGGGGACACTGGGGACAGGTGAGGGACAGGGGGGACACAGGGGGGACACGGGGGGACACAGGGGGGACATTGGGGGGACACTGGGGGCATTGGGGACCCTGGCGCTGCTGCTGGGGACAGGTGAGGGGACACTGGGGGGGGGGACAGGGGGGACATTGGGGACACTGAGGGCACACTGAGGGGACAGGGGGGACAGGTGAGGGGTGCCACAGAGGTGACAGCAGGTAACAGCGCTGTCTCTGGTCATTGTCCCCACAGTGACACAGGTGACACTGACAGGTGACAGGTGACACAGGTGTCTGTTTCCTGTCCCCACAGTGGCACAGGTGACAGGTGACACGCGTGTGGTGGGCGGTCACGCGTGCATTCCGCACTCGCAGCCCTGGCAGGTGGCACAGGTGTCACTGACAGGTGACACTGACAGGTGACACAGGTGTCTGTTCATTGTCCCCACAGTGGCACAGGTGACACAGGTGACACTGACAGGTGTGACATATCTCTATTTCCTGTCCCCACAGTGGCACAGGTGACAGGTGACACAGGTGACACAGACAGGTGACATTGACAGGTGACAGGTCTCTCTGATGTCCCCACAGTGGCACAGGTGACAGGTGACACGCGTGTGGTGGGCGGTCACGCGTGTGCCGCACTCGCAGCCCTGGCAGGTGGCACAGGTGACACTGACAGGTGACAGGTGACACTGACAGGTGACACAGGTGACACTGACAGGTGACATTGACAGGTGACACTGACAGGTGACACAGGTGACACTGACAGGTGACATTGACAGGTGACACTGACAGGTGACACAGGTGTCTGTTCATTGTCCCCACAGTGGCACAGGTGACACAGACAGGTGACACAGGTGACACTGACAGGTCTCTCATCATTCTCCCCGCAGTGGCACAGGTGACAGGTGACACGCGTGTCGTTGGCGGTCACGCGTGTGTCCCGCACTCGCAGCCCTGGCAGGTGGCCGTGCTGGACATGTACAAGCTGTACTGCGGGGGCGTGCTGGTGGCACCGCGCTGGGTGGTGACCGCCGCGCACTGCACCACGCCCGGGTAAGGCACACCTGGGTAAGGACACACCTGGGCACACCTGGGGACAGCTGGCACACCTGGGGACAGCTGGGGACACCTGGGGACAGCTGGGTACACTTGGCACACCTGGCACGCTCACAGCAGTGCTGGTGGCACCGCGCTGGGTGGTGACCGCGGCGCTCTGCACCACGCCCGGGTAAGGCACAGCTGGGTAAGGACACAGCTGGGCACACCTGGGGACACCTGGGGACAGCTGGCACACCTGGGGACAGCTGGGGACACCTGGGGACACACCTGGGCACACCTGGGGACACCTGGCACACCTGGGGACAGCTGGGGACACCTGGGGACACCTGGGGACATTGGGGACAGCTGGGGACACCTGGGGACACCTGGCACACCTGGGGACACCTGGGGACAGCTGGGGACAGCTGGGGACACCTGGGGACACCTGGGGACACACCTGGGCACACCTGGGGACACCTGGCACACCTGGGGACACCTGGGGACACCTGGGGACACACCTGGGGACAGCTGGGGACAGCTGGGAACACACCTGGGGACACCTGGCACACCTGGGGACGCCTGGCACACCTGGCACACCTGGGGACGCCTGGCACACCTGGCACACCTGGGGACACACAGGTCCCACACCTGTCCCTACCTGTTCCCACTTTTCCCCATCTGTCCCACACCTGTCCCTGCCCCCCTGTTCCTCACCTGTCCCTCACCTGTCCCCACGTGTCCCCAGGGTGACCACGGTGGCGCTGGGCAAGCACCGGCTGTACACGCGCGAGGCGGGCGAGCAGCGCCGCATGGTGGCCCGCATGGTGTCCCTCAGGTGTCCCTCCTCCCTCCATGTGTCCCCCATGTCCCTCAGATGTCCCTCAGATGTCCCTCAGATGTCCCTCAGGTGTCTCTCAGGTGTTCCTATCCCTGTCCCTGTCCCCTCCATGTGTCCCCCATGTCCCTCAGATGTCCCTCAGGTGTCTCTCAGGTGTTCCTCACCTGTCCCACACCTGTCCCACCTGTCCTGTCCCCTCCATGTGTCCCCCATGTCCCTCAGATGTCCCTCAGATGTCCCTCAGGTGTCCCTCAGGTGTCCCACACCTGTTCCTATCCCTGTCCCTGTCCCCTTCATGTGTCCCCCCTGTCCCTCAGGGGTTCCTCAGGAGTCCCTCAGATGTTCCTCCATGTGTCCCCCATGTCCCTCAGATGTCCCTCAGATGTTCCTCAGGTGTTCCACAGGTGTCCCTCAGGTGTCCCTATCCCCTCCCTGTCCCCTCCATGTGTCTCCCATGTCCCTCAGGTGTCCCTCAGGTGTTCCTCACCTGTCTCACCTGTCCTGTCCCCTCCATGTGTTCCCCATGTCCCTCATGTCCCTCAGATGTCCCTCAGATGTTCCCCAGATGTTCCTCAGATGTTCCTCAGGTGTCCCTCACATATTCCCCATGTCCCTCAGATGTTCCTCAGATGTTCCTCAGGTGTCCCTCACATGTTCCTCAGATGTTCCTCAGATGTTCCTCAGGTGTCCCTCACATGTTCCTCAGATGTTCCTCAGATGTTCCTCAGGTGTCCCTCACATATTCCCCATGTCCCTCAGATGTTCCTCAGGTGTCCCTCACATGTTCCTCAGGTGTTCCTCAGATGTTCCTCAGATGTTCCTCAGGTGTTCCTCAGGTGTTCCTCAGATGTTCCTCAGGTGTCCCTCACATGTTCCTCAGGTGTTCCTCAGATGTTCCTCAGGTGTTCCTCAGGTGTTCCTCAGATGTTCCTCAGGTGTCCCTCACATGTTCCTCAGGTGTTCCTCAGATGTTCCTCAGGTGTTCCTCAGATGTTCCTCAGATGTTCCTCAGGTGTTCCCCATGTCCCTCACCTGTCCCCACGTGTCCCCAGGGTGACCACAGTGGCGCTGGGCAAGCACCGGCTGTACGCGCGCGAGGTGGGCGAGCAGCGCCGCATGGTGGCCCTCAGGTGTCCCTCAGGTGTCCCTCAGGTGTTCCTCACCTGTCCCTGTCCCCTCCATGTGTCTCCCATGTCCCTCAGGTGTTCCTCAGGTGTTCCACGCCTGTCTCACACCTGTCCTGTCCCCTCCATGCGTTCCCCATGTCCCTCAGGTGTTCCTCAGGTGTCCCTCAGGTGTTCCTTAGGTGTTCCTCACCTGTCTCTCACCTGTCCCTCAGGTGTTCCACCGGTGTTCCTCAGATGTTCTTCACCTGTCCCTCACCTGTCCCAGTCCCTGTCCCCCATGTCCCTCAGGTGTCCCTCAGATGTCCCTCAGATGTTCCTCAGGTGTTCCACAGGTGTCCCACACCTGTTCCTATCCCCGTCCCTGTCCCCTCCATGTGTCTCCCATGTCCTTCAGGTGTTCCTCAGGTGTTCCTCACCTGTCTCACCTGTCCCTGTCCCCTCCATGCGTTCCCCATGTTCCTCAGGTGTCCCTCAGATGTCCCTCGGATGTCCCTCAGATGTTCCTCAGGTGTCCCTCAGATGTCCCTCAGATGTTCCCCATGTCCCTCAGATGTTCCTCAGATGTTCCTCAGGTGTCCCTCACATGTTCCTCGGATGTTCCTCAGATGTTCCTCAGGTGTCCCTCACATGTTCCCCATGTCCCTCAGATGTTCCTCAGATGTTCCTCAGGTGTCCCTCACATGTTCCTCAGATGTTCCTCAGATATTCCTCAGGTGTTCCTCACATGTCCCTCAGATGTTCCTCAGATGTTCCTCAGATGTCCCTCACATATTCCCCATGTCCCTCAGATGTTCCTCAGGTGTTCCTCAGGTGTCCCTCACATGTTCCTCACATGTTCCTCAGATGTTCCTCAGGTGTTCCCCATGTCCCTCACCTGTCCCCACGTGTCCCCAGGGTGACCACAGTGGCGCTGGGCAAGCACCGGCTGTACGCGCGCGAGGCGGGCGAGCAGCGCCGCATGGTGGCCCGCATGGTGGCCCACCCGGGCTACGACCCGTCCACCAAGGACAACGACATCATGCTGCTCAAGCTGCTGGCCCCCGCCGCCATCTCGGCCCGCGTCCGGCCCATCCCGGTGGCCTCGTGCCTGCCCCGGCCCGGCACCGCCTGCGTCACCTCGGGCTGGGGGGCCACCACCTCCCCCGAAGGTAGGGCAGGGGGCGCGGCCGGGGGGGGTCTGGGCACCTCGTGGGCACCTCGTGGGCATCTTGTGGGCACCTCGTGGTCATTCGGGGCATCTCGTGGTCATTCGGGGCATCTCGTGGTCATCTCATGGTCATTTGGGTCTCTCCATGGTCATCTCGTGGTCATTTGGGTCTCCTTGTGGGCACCTCGTGGTCATCTTGTGGTCATTTGGGTCTCCTTGTGGTCATTTGGGTCTCCTTGTGGTCACCTCATGGTCATTTGGGGCACCTCGTGGTCATTTGGGTCTCTTCATGGTCATCTCATGGTCATTTGGATCTCCTCGTGGGCACCTTGTGGGCATCTAGGGCTCCTCGTGGTCATCTTGTGGTCATTGTGGGCACCTCGTGGTCATTGTGGGCACCTCATGGTCATTTGGGGCATCTCGTGGTCATCTGGGGCACCTTGTGGTCATCTCATGGTCATTTGGGTCTCCTTGTGGGCACTTGGGGCCACTCGTGGTCATCTTGTGGGCATCTCGTGGTCATTTGGGTCTCCTCGTGGTCATCTTGTGGTCATCTTGTGGTCACCTTGTGGTCATTTGGGTCTCCTCATGGGCACCTTGTGGGCATCTCGTGGTCATTTGGGTCTCTCCATGGTCATCTCGTGGTCATTTGGGGCACCTCATGGTCATTTGGGTCTCCTTGTGGGCACCTCATGGGCTCCCCGTGGTCATCTTGTGGGCATCTCGTGGTCATTTGGGTCTCCTCATGGTCATTTGGGTCTCCTTGTGGTCATCTTGTGGTCATGTGGGTCGCCTTGTGGTCATCTGGGGCACCTCGTGGTCATTTGGGTCGCCTTGTGGGCACTTTGTGGGCATTTGGGTCTCCTTGTGGTCATTTGAGGCACCTTGTGGTCATCTCGTGGTCATTGGGGTCTCTCCATGGTCATCTCGTGGTCATTTGGGGCACCTCGTGGTCATTTGGATCTCCTTGTGGTCATTTGGGTCTCCTCGTGGTCATCTTGTTAACATCTGGGACATCTCATGGTCATTTGGGTCTCTCCATGGTCATCTCGTGGTCATCTGGGTCTCCTCATGGATATTTGGATCTCCTTGTGGTCATCTTGTGGGCACCTCGTGGTCATTTGGGGCACCTTGTGGTCATCTGGGTCTCCTTGTAGGCACCTCATGGGCATTTGAGTCTCCTTGTGGTCATCTTGTGGTCATCTGGGACATCTTGTGGTCATTTCTGTCTCCTTGTGGTCATCTTGTGGTCATCTGGGACATCTTGTGGCCATCTGGATCACCTCATGGTCACTTTGGTCTCCTTGTGGTCACTCAGGGTCACTCAGGGTCACTCGGTGTCCCGCAGTGACGTACCCCGAGTGCTGCAGTGTGTCACTGTCCCCCATGGTCACTCAGTGGTTATTCATTGGTCTCTCAGTGGTCAGTCACTGGTCAGTGGTCACTCAGTGGTCACTCAGTGGTCAGTGGTCTCTCAGGGTCACTCAGTGGTCACTCCGTGGTCAGTGGTCAGTGGTCACTCCGTGTCCCCGCAGTGACGTACCCCGAGGTGCTGCAGTGTGTCACTGTCCCCCATGGTCACTCAGTGGTTATTCATTGGTTATCCATTGGTTATTCATTGGTCACTCAGTGCTCAGTGGTCAGTGGTCACTCAGTGGTCACTCAGTGGTCACTCAGGGTCACTCAGGGTCACTCCATGTCCCCGCAGTGACGTACCCCGAGGTGCTGCAGTGTGTCACTGTCCCGCATGGTCACTCAGTGGTCACTCAGTGATCACTCAGTGCTCAGTGGTCACTCAGTGGTTATTCATTGGTTATCCATTGGTTATTCATTGGTCACTCAGTGCTCAGTGGTCACTCAGTGGTCACTCAGTGGTCACTCAGTGGTCACTCAGGGTCACTCAGGGTCACTCGGTGTCCCCGCAGTGACGTACCCCGAGGTGCTGCAGTGTGTCACTGTCCCCCATGGTCACTCACTGGTCACTCAGTGGTTATTCATTGGTTATCCATTGGTCTGTCACTGGTCACTCAGTGGTCAGTGGTCACTCAGTGGTCACTCAGTGGTCACTCAGTGGTCACTCAGTGGTCACTCCATGTCCCCACAGTGACGTACCCCGAGGTGCTGCAGTGTGTCAACGTCACGCTCTTCTCCCCGGCCGAGTGCCGCAGTTTCTACCCCGGCTCCATCACCGACAACATGATCTGTGCCGGGCACCTGCAGGGAGGGCGGGACTCCTGCCAGGTACTGAGGGGACACACCTGGGGACACACCTGGGGACAGCTGGGACACAGCTGGGGACACACCTGGGGACAGCTGGGGACACTGGGGACATTGGGGACACACCTGGGACACCTGCAGGGAGGGCGGGACTCCTGCCAGGTATGGGGACACACCTGGGGACACACCTGGGGACACCTGGGGACACCTGGGGACACTGGGGACACACCTGGGACACCTGGGGACACCTGCAGGGAGGGCGGGACTCCTGCCAGGTACTGAGGGGACACTGGGGACACACCTGGGGACACCTGGGGACACTGGGGACACTGGGGACACTGGGGACACCTGCAGGGAGGGCGGGACTCCTGCCAGGTATGGGGACACACCTGGGGACACTGGGGACACACCTGGGGACACACCTGGGGACACTGGGGACATTGGGGACACACCTGGGGACAGCTGGGGACACACCTGGGGACACACCTGGGGACACTGGGGACATTGGGGACACCTTCAGGGAGGGTGGGACTCCTGCCAGGTACTGAGGGGACACTGGGGACACACCTGGGGACATTGGGGACACTGGGGACACTGGGGACACTGGGGACACCTGGGGACATTGGGGACATTGGGGACACACCTGGGGACACTGGGGGGACATTGGGGACACACCTGGGACACCTGCAGGGAGGGCGGGACTCCTGCCAGGTATGGGGACACACCTGGGGACACCTGGGGACATTGGGGACACACCTGGGGACACTGGGGACACACCTGGGACACCTGGGGACACCTGCAGGGAGGGCGGGACTCCTGCCAGGTACTGAGGGGACACACCTGGGACACACCTGGGGACAGCTGGGACACAGCTGGGGACACACCTGGGGACAGCTGGGGACACTGGGGACATTGGGGACACACCTGGGACACCTGCAGGGAGGGCGGGACTCCTGCCAGGTATGGGGACACACCTGGGGACACTGGGGACATTGGGGACACACCTGGGGACACACCTGGGGACATTGGGGACACACCTGGGGACAGCTGGGGACACACCTGGGGACACTGGGGACACACCTGGGGACAGCTGGGACACACCTGGGGACACACCTGGGGACATTGGGGACACACCTGGGGACACTGGGGACATTGGGGACACCTGGGGACATTGGGGACATTGGGGACACTGGGGGGATTGGGGACATTGGGGACACTGGGGACACTGGGGACACTGGGGACACCTGCAGGGAGGGCGGGACTCCTGCCAGGTGAGGGGACACTGGGGACATTGGGGACACCTGGGGACATTGGGGACACCTGGGACATTGGGGACACAACTGGGACACTGGGGACATTGGGGACACTGGGGACACACCTGGGGACACTGGGGACACACCTGCGGACACTGGGGACACACCTGGGGACAGCTGGGGACACTGGGGACATTGGGGACACTGGGGACACTGGGGACACTGGGGACACACCTGGGGACACTGGGGACACACCTGCGGACACTGGGGACACCTGGGACACCAGGGAGGGGTCAGAGGTGCAGGACAACCTGGGTTTGGGGTCTTCAAACCCAACGAGGTCCTCCATGGGGTCACCAAACCCAACGAGGGCTTGGTTGACCCAACCCAACGGGATCCACCAAGAGTTTGACCAATCCATGGGGTCACCCAACCCAACGGGATCCACCAAGGGTTTGGCCAGCCCAAGGGGTCACCAAACCCAATGAGGTTCACCAAGGGGTCTCCAAACACAATGAGATCCACCAAGGGTTTGGCCAACCCCAGGGGTCACCAATCCCAATGAGGCCCACCAAGGGGTCACCAAAACCAATGAGATCCATCAAGGGGTGACCCAACCCAATGAGATCCACCAAGGGTTTGGCCAACCCAAGGGGTCACCAATCCCAATGAGGTCCCTCAAGGGGTCACCCAACCCAACAGGTTCACCCAACCCAATGATGTCCCCCAAGAGTTTGGCCAACCCAAGGGGTCACCAAACCCAACGAGGTCCACCAAGGGTGGGGTCCACCAACCCAACACGTTCACCCAACCCAACGAGGTCCCCCAAGAGTTTGACCAATCCATGGGGTCTCTCAACCCAGTGAGATCCACCAAGGGTTTGGCCAACCCAAGGGGTCACCAAACCCAATGAGATCCATCAAGGGGTGACCCAACCCAACGAGGTCCACCTAGGGGTCACCCAACCCAACGAGGCCCATCAAGGGGTCACCCAACCCAACGAGGCCCATCAAGGGGTCACCAAACCCAATGAGGTCCCTCAAGGGGTCACCCAACCCAACGCGTTCACCCAACCCAATGATGTCCCCCAAGAGTTTGACCAATCCATGGTGTCTCTCAACCCAATGAGGTCAGCCAAGAGTTTGGCCAACCCAAGGGCTCACCAAGCCCAACGAGATCCACCAAGGAGTCACCCAACCCAACGAGGCCCATCAAGGGTTCACCAAACCCAGTGAGGGCCACCAAGGGGTCACCAAACCCAATGAGGTCCACCAAGGGGTCACTCAACCCAACAAGGTCCACCAAAACTTTGACCAACCCAAGGGGTCACCCAACTCAACGAGGTCCACCAAGGGGTCACCCAACCCAACACGTTCACCCAACCCAATGATGTCCACCAAGGGTTTGGCCAACCCAAGGGGTCACCAAAACCAATGAGATCCACCAAGGGGTCACTCAACCTAACGAGGTCCACCAAGGGGTCGCCAAATCCAACAAGAGCTCAGTTGACCCAACCCAACAAGATCCACCAAGGAGTCACCCAACCCAACAACATCCCTCAACCCAACGGGATCCACCAAGAGTTTGACCAACCCAAGGGGTCACCCAACCCAACACGTTCACCCAACCCAACGGGATCCACCAAGGGGTCATCAAACCCGATGAGGTCCATCAAGGGGTCACCAAACCCAAGGGGATCCACCAAGGGTTTGGCCAACCCCAGGAGGGCTCGGTTGACCCCGCGGTGGTGACGCCGTCCCGCTGTCCCCTCAGGGTGACTCCGGCGGCCCCCTGGTGTGCGAGGGCACCCTGCAGGGCATCGTCTCGTGGGGCATGGAGCGCTGCGGGCAGCCGCGGCGCCCCGGCGTCTACACCAAGGTGTGCCGCTACGCCCGCTGGATCCAGGACACCATGGAGGACACCTGAGGTGGCACCCGGGGGACGCCTGAGGGACACCTGAGGTGGCATCTGAGGGACACCTGAGGGACACCTGAGCTGGCACCTGAGGTGGCATCTGAGGGGACATTAAAGATGTGCCGGGGACTCTGGGTCCGCGTGGTTCTTGTGCTCCAAAATTGGGAATTTTGGGGATTTTGGGGGATTTTGGGGTGAATTTGTTGGATTTTGAGGAGATTCCGATGGAATTTTGGGGAAATTTTAAGGGGATTTTGAGGAGATTTTGACAAAATTTTTGGGGGATTTTGGGATGAATTTGTGGGGATTTTGGGGTGATCCCGAGGGGATTTTGGAGGTTCCAGGACACCATGGAGGACACCTGGGGGACACCTGAGCTGGCACCTGAGGGACACCTGAGGGGACATTAAAGATGTGCCGGGGACTCTGGGTCCGCGTGGTTCGTGTGCTCCGACATTGGGGATTTTGGGGTGAATTTGTTGGATTTTGAGGAGATTCCGATGGAATTTTGGGGGAAATTTGAGGGAATTTTGAGGAGATTCCGAGGGAATTTTGGGGACATTCTGATGGAATTTTGGGGAAAGTTTGAGGAGATTTTGGGGAGATTTTGACAGAATTTTTGGGGGATTTTGGGATGAATTTGAGGGGATTTTGGGGAGATCCCAAGGGGATTTTGGGGGTTCCAGGACACCATGGAGGACACCTGAGGGGACATTAAAGATGTGCCGGGGACTCTGGGTCCGTGTGGTTCTTGTGCTCTGAAATTGGGGATTTTGGGGTGAATTTGTTGGATTTTGAGGATATTCCAACGGAATTTTGGGGGAAATTTGAGGGAATTTTGGAGAGATTTTGACAGAATTTTTGGGGGATTTTGGGGTGAATTTGAGGGGATTTTGGGGCTGATCCCAAGGGAATTTTGGGGATTTAAGGGTGAATTTGTTGGATTTTGAGGATATTCCGATGGGATTTTGGGGGAATTCTGAGGGGATTTTGAGGAGATTCCGAGGGAATTTTGGGGGGATTTAGAGGGGATTTTGGTGGAAATTTAAAGGGATTTTGGGGAAATTCCAAGGGAATTTTGAGGACATTCCAATGGAATTTTGGGGGGAATTTGTCGGATTTTGAGGGGATTCCCACAGAATTTTGGGGTGAATTTGAGGGAATTTTAAGGAGATTCTGACAGAATTTTGGGGAGAATTTGGGGGAATTTGAGGGGATTTTGGGGAATTGCCAAGGGGATTTTGGGGGGAATTGGAGAGAATTCGGGGGAGATTCCTAGGGAGTTTGGGTGAAATTTGTGGGGATTTTGAGGAGATTTAGAGGAAATTTTTGGGGAGAATTTGGGGGGAATTTGAGGGGATTTTGGGGAAATTCTGAGGGAATTTGGGGGGGAATTTGAGGGGAATTAGAGGAGATTTCAACAGAATTTTGGGGGGGATTTGGGGAGAATTTGTGGGAATTTTGAGGAGATTTAGAGGGAATTTGGGGGGAAATTGGACAGAAATTTGGGGGAATTGGGGAGGGAATTTGAGGGGATTTTGGGGAGAATTCTGAGGGAATTTTGGGGACATTTAGAGGGAATTTGAGGGGATTTTTTTTGAGATTCCGAGAACATTTGGGGGGGATTTAGAGGGGAAGATTCAGAAGGAATTTTGAGGGATTTTAGAAGGAATTTGGGGGGGTTTGAAAAGTTTCCGAGGGAATTTGGGGGGGGAATTTGAGGGGGTTTTGGGGAGATTTAGAGGGAATTCTGGGGGGAATTTAGGGGAGATTTTGGGGAGAATCCATGGGAATTTTGAGGAGATTTTGGGGGGATTTGGGCAGAATTCTGGGCGCAATTCAACAGAATTTTCAGAAGATTCCGAGGGAATTCTGGGGGGAATTTGAGGGAATTTTGGGGAGATTTAGAGGGAATTTTGGGGGGAAATTTGGGGGGATTTTGGTGGGGAGATTTCAAGGGGATTTAGGGGAGATTTTGGGGAGAATTTGAGGAGATTCAGAGGGAAGTTTGGGAAGATTTAGGCAGGAATTTGAGGGAATTTTGGGGAGATTCCAGGGGAATTTGGGGAGGGGGAATTTGATGGCATCCCCCAAATTCTCCACCAAATCCCCCAAAATCTCCCCAAAATCCCCCAAAATCTCCCCAAAATCCCCCAAAATCTCCCCAGATCGGCTTTTCCCGGGGTGGGGGAGGGGTGGGAAGGCCCCACCTGCGCCGGCACCGCCCGCGGGGGGTGGGGGAGGGGCCGGCTAATTAATTAATCATTAACGAGGCCGCCTTTAATAACCGGGGTCACGCGGAGCCCCCCAAAAAAGCCCCAGTCGCGCCCCTCCCCCACCATGGAGCCCCTTGGCCTCGTCCTCCTCCTGCTGCTGCTGCCCCCCGGTGAGGGGGACCCCGATTTGGGGCGAAATTCGGGGATTTTGGGGAAATTTGGGGGAATTTGGGGGATTTAGGAGAAAATTTGAGGGATTTTGGGGGATTTTAAGGGGTATTTTGGGGGGAAATTGGGGGATTTTAAAGGAAATTTTGAGGAATTTCGGGAATTTGGGGGATTTGGGGCAAAATTTGGGGGATTTTAGGAAAAAATTGGGGGATTTTAGGTGAAATTTAGGAGATTTAAGGGGGAAACTGGGGGGTTGGGGGAAATTTGGGGGATTTTGGGGAAATTTGGGGGATTTAGGAGAAAATTTGAGGGATTTTGGGGGATTTTAAGGGGTATTTTGGGGGGAAATTGGGGGATTTTAAGGGAAATTTTGAGGAATTTTGGGAATTTGGGGGATTTGGGGCAAAATTTGGGGGATTTTAGGAAAAAAATTGGGGGATTTTAGGTGAAATTTGGGAGATTTAAAAGGGGAATTGGGGGTTGGGGGAAATTTGGGAGATTTTGGGAAAATTTGGGGGATTTTAAAGGAAATTTGAGGGATTTTGGGGGATTTTAAGGGGTATTTTGCGGGAAATTGGGGGATTTTAAAGGAAATTTTGAGGTATTTTGGGAATTTGGGGGGAAATTTGGGGCAAAATTTGGGGGATTTTAGGAAAAATTGGGGGATTTTAGGTGAAATTTAGGAGATTTAAGGGGGAAATTGGGAGGTTGGGGGAAATTTGGGGGATTTTGGGGAAAATTTGGGGGATTTTAAAGGAATTTTTGAGGAATTTGGGAGATTTTGGGGGAAATTTGGGGGATTTTAGGAAAAAATTGGGGGATTTTAGGTGAAATTTAGGAGATTTGAGGGGGAAATTTGGGGGATTTTGGGGAAATCTGGGGGATTTTAGGGGGAAATCGGGGGGGGTTAGGGAAAATGTTGGAATTTTTGGGTGGAATTCTGGAATTTTCAGGGGGGCAATTTTTGAGGGGGAATTTTTGAAAATTTTAAGGTGGGATTTTGAAACTTTGGGGGTTTTTTGGGTGGAATTTTGGGGTTATTTTTGGATGGAGTTTGGTAATTTTGGGTGGAATTTTGGCAATTTGGTTAGTTTTGGGAATTTCGGGAATTCTGACCCCCCTCCCTCAGGCCGGCCTCACCCCGGGCGGATTTTGGGGCGTCCTGAGAGGGATTTTTGGGGAGCAGTTTTTGGGTGGAATTTTGGGAATTTTGGGAATTTCTGGGTGGAATTTTGGCAAATTTGGGGATTTTTGGGGTGGAATATTGCAGGGGAAATTTTTGGAAATTTCTGGGTAAATTTTTGGGAAGTTCGGGGGAATTTTCCGGAATTTTAGGGTGGATTTTTGGGAAATTTGGGCAACTTCGGTGTGGAATTTTCGGGAGAAATTTTGGAAAATTTTGGGATATTTTTTTTAGGTGGAATTTTGGGAGAGTTTTTTTGGGGGAAGATTTTGGGAAATTCGGAGGGATTTTCCGGAATTTTTGGGTGGAATTTTAGGGAATTTCAGGTGGACTTTTTGGGTGGAATTTTTGGAATTTCGAGAAATTTTGGGATTTTTTGGTGGGAATTTCGGGAATTTCGGGAATTTCGGGAATTCTGACCCCCCCTCCCCAGGCCGGCCCCACCCCGGGCAGATTTTGGGGGGCTACGAGATGGATTTGGGGCGTCCCGAGTGGGATTTTTGGGGAGGGATTTTTGGGTGAAATTTTGAGAATTTTGGGAATGTTTGGGTAGAATTTGCCAATTTTGGGTGGAATATTGGGATTTTTTGGGGGGAATTTTGGGAATTTCGGAATTTTTGGAAATTTTCAGGTGGGATTTCGAAACCTTTGGGTACTTTTTGGGGTGGAATTTTGGGGTGGAATTTGCCAATTTCGGGTGGGATTTTGGCGATTTCGGGTGGAATTTGGGCAATTTTTGGGTGGAATTTCGGGAATTTGGGAATTTCGGGAATTCTGACCCCCCCTCCCCCAGCCGAGCCCCGCCCCGGGCGGATTTTGGGGGGCTCCGAGTGCCCCCCGGAGGAGCACGCGGGGCTGGTGCGGCTGTTCCAGTTTGACCAGTTCGTCTGCGGGGGGGCCCTGCTGAGCCCCCAGTGGGTGCTGAGCGCCGCCCACTGCCAGGCCAGGTGCGACTGGGCAAACTGGGAGCGAACTGGGAGCCACTGGGGGGGACTGGGGGCGCTGGGAGGGGATTGGGATCGAACTGGGAGGGACTGGGATGGACTGGGATCAAACTGGGAGCGCTGGGAGGGACTGGGGGGGACTGGGAGCCCTGGGAGGGGCTGCGAGGGGATTGGGATCAAACTGGGAGCGAACTGGGAGGGGACTGGGGGGGACTGGGAGCGCTGGGAGGGGATTGGGATCAAACTGGGAGGGACTGGGAGGCACTGGGAGGGAACTGGGAGCGAACTGGGAGCTCTGGGAGGGGCTGCGAGGGGATTTGGATCAAACTGGGAGCGACTGGGATCAAACTGGGAGCGCTGGGAGGGGCTGCGAGAGGATTGGGATCAAACTGGGAGGGACTGGGAGGGGACTGGGGGGGACTGGGAGGGACTGGGATCAAACTGGGAGCGAACTGGGAGCGGACTGGGCGGGACTGGGAGCGCTGGGAGGGGATTGGGATCAAACTGGGAGGGACTGGGATGGACTGGGATCAAACTGGGAGCGAACTGGGAGTGACTGGGGGGACTGGGAGCGACTGGGAGGGGATTGGGATCGAACTGGGAGGGACTGGGGGGGACTGGGATCAAACTGGGAGCGAACTGGAAGGGACTGGGGGAGACTGGGAGGGACTGGGATCAAACTCGGAGGGACTGGGGGGGACTGGGATTGAACTGGGAGGGACTGGGGGGGACTGGGATCGAACTGGGAGCGAACTGGGAGCTCTGGGAGGGGCTGCGAGGGGATTTGGATCAAACTGGGAGCGACTGGGATCAAACTGGGAGCGCTGGGAGGGGCTGCGAGGGGATTGGGATCAAACTGGGAGGGACTGGGAGGGACTGGGGGGGACTGGGAGCGCTGGGAGGGGATTGGGATCAAACTGGGAGCGAACTGGGAGGCACTGGGAGGGAACTGGGAGCGCTGGGAGTGACTGGGGGGGACTGGGAGGGGATTGTGGGGGACTGGGAAGAGATTGGGAGGGACTGGGAGGGACTGGGAGCGCTGGGAGGGACTGCGAGGTGATTGGGATCAAACTGGGAGCGAACTGGGAGCAACTGGGGGGACTGGGAGGGGATTGGGATCAAACTGGGATCAAACTGGGAGCGACTGAGGGGGACTGGGAGCGCTGGGAGGGGCTGGGAAGGGATTGGGATCAAACTGGGAGAGACTGGGATCAAACTGGGGGGGACTGGGGGCGCTGGGGAGGACTGGGAGGGACTGGGATCAAACTGGGAGGGAACTGGGAGCGCTGGGAGGGGATTGGGAGGGACTGGGATGGACTGGGAGGGACTGGGATGGACTGGGGGTTACTGGTATAAACTGAGATGAACTGGGATGGACTGGGATGAACTGGGATGAACTGGGAATGACCTTCCAGCCACATCCAGGTGAGCACAGGTGAGCTGAGGGGTGGGGAATAACTGGGATTACCGGGATTTCTGAGCTTACTGGTTAAACTGGGATGGACTGGGGGTTACTGGTGTGAACTGGGATGAACTGGTGTGAACTGGGATGAACTGGGATCACTCTCCCAGCCACCTGCAGGTGCGCGCAGGTGAGCACAGCCTGGCCCAGGTGAGCGGCCACGAGCAGGGATGGGGATGGATGGGATGGACTGGGGGTTACTGGTGTGAACTGGGATGAACTGGGATGGACTGGGATGGACTGGGGGTTACTGGTGTGAACTGGTTTGAACTGGGATGAACTGGGAGCCCTCTCCCGCCCCCCCAGCCACCTGCAGGTGCGCGCAGGTGAGCACAGCCTGGCGCAGGTGAGCGGCCACGAGCAGGGATGGGGATTGATGGGATGGACTGGGATGGACTGGGATGGACTGGGGGTTACTGGTTTGAACTGGGATGGACTGGAGGTTACTGGGATGGACTGGGATGAACTGGGAATGACCTTCCAGCCACATCCAGGTGAGCACAGGTGAGCTGAGGGGTGGGGAATAACTGGGATTACCGGGATTTCTGAGTTTACTGGTTAAACTGGGATGGACTGGGATGGACTGGGGGTTACTGGTTTGAACTGGGATGAACTGGGATCACTCTCCCAGCCACCTGCAGGTGCGCGCAGGTGAGCACAGCCTGGCCCAGGTGAGCGGCCACGAGCAGTTCGCCGCCGCCGTGGAGCTCGTGGTGCACCCGGACTTCGGCAAAGCCGCGGGGGATTCCGGAAACTTCGAGAACGCCAGGAATTCCTCCGGGGGTTCCCCCGGGGGTTCCCTCGGGAATGCCGAGGGGTTTTTGGGGAACCCCCGGGGTTTTTGGGGGGATTCCCGGGGTTTTCCCCGCGGCTCCGGGCGCTCCAATGACCTGATGCTGCTGCGCGTGGCGCCGCCCTTCACCTGCGGGCCGCGCGTCAGGCCCCTCCCCCTGCCCGAGGCCCCGCCCCCCGCGGGCTCCGCCTGCACCGTGATGGGCTGGGGCAGCACCAGCAGCCCCCAGGGTACGGACTGGGAGCACTGGGATGGGCTGGGGCAGCACCAGCAGCCCCCAGGGTACGGACTGGGAGCACTGGGATGGACTGGGAGGGGATTGGGATGGACTGGGAACCACTGAGAGGGGATTGGAATGGACTGGGATGGACTGGGATGGGCTGGGGCAGCACCAGCAGCCCCCAGGGTACGGACTGGGAGCACTGGGAGGGACTGGGAGGGGATTGGGATGGACTGGGAACCACTGAGAGGGGATTGGAATGGACTGGGATGGACTGGGATGGGCTGGGGCAGCACCAGCAGCCCCCAGGGTACGGACTGGGATGGACTGGGAGGGACTGGGAGCACTGGGGAGGGGATTGGGAGAGACTGGGAGGGGATTGGGATGGACTGGGATGGACTGGGATGGACTGGGAGGGGATTGGGATGGACTGGGAACCACTGAGAGGGGATTGGAATGGACTGGGATGGACTGGGAACACTGGGATGGGCTGGGGCAGCACCAGCAGCCCCCAGGGTACGGACTGGGAGCACTGGGAGGGACTGGGAGGGGATTGGGATGGACTGGGAACCACTGAGAGGGGATTGGAATGGACTGGGATGGACTGGGATGGACTGGGGCAGCACCAGCAGCCCCCAGGGTACGGACTGGGAGCACTGGGAGCACTGGGATGGGCTGGGGCAGCACCAGCAGCCCCCAGGGTACGGACTGGGATGGACTGGGAGGGACTGGGATGGGCTGGGGCAGCACCAGCAGCCCCCAGGGTACGGACTGGGAGCACTGGGAGGGACTGGGAGCACTGGGGAGGGGATTGGGAGAGACTGGGAGGGGATTGGGATGGACTGGGATGGACTGGGATGGGCTGGGGCAGCACCAGCAGCCCCCAGGGTACGGACTGGGATGGACTGGGAGCACTGGGAGGGGCTGGGGCAGCACCAGCAGCCCCCAGGGTACGGACTGGGATGGACTGGGAGCACTGGGAGGGGCTGGGGCAGCACCAGCAGCCCCCAGGGTACGGACTGGGAGCACTGGGAGCACTGGGATGGGCTGGGGCAGCACCAGCAGCCCCCAGGGTACGGACTGGGATGGACTGGGAGCACTGGGATGGGCTGGGGCAGCACCAGCAGCCCCCAGGGTACGGACTGGGATGGACTGGGAGCACTGGGATGGGCTGGGGCAGCACCAGCAGTCCCCAGGGTACGGACTGGGATGGACTGGGAGCACTGGGAGGGGCTGGGGCAGCACCAGCAGCCCCCAGGGTACGGACTGGGAGCACTGGGAGCCACTGGGAGGGGATTGGGATGGACTGGGAACCACTGAGAGGGGATTGGAATGGACTGGGATGGACTGGGATGGACTGGGAGGCACTGGGATGGGCTGGGGCAGCACCAGCAGCCCCCAGGGTACGGACTGGGATGGACTGGGAGGGACTGGGAGGGGATTGGGATGGACTGGGATGGGCTGGGGCAGCACCAGCAGCCCCCAGGGTACGGACTGGGAGCACTGGGAGCACTGGGAGCACTGGGATGGGCTGGGATGGACTGGGAGGGGTTTGGGGGAGACTGGGAGGGACTGGGAGGGGATTGGGGGGGACTGGTTTATACTGGGATGGACTGGGAGGGGACTGGGAGTGGATTGGGAGGGACTGGGAGTGAACTGCGGGTTACTGGTTTATACTGGTTTCGGTGTTGCGGGGACTGGGAGGGCCCCAGGTGTGTCCCTATCCCAGTGCCACCTGTCCCAGGGGTGTCCCCAGGGGTGTCCCCAGGTGTGCCAGGTGTGTCCCCAGGTGTGTCCCAGGTGTCCCCAGGTGTGTGCCCAGGTGTCCCCAGGTGTGTCCTCAGGTGTCCCCAGGTGTGTCCCCAGGTGTGCCAGGTGTGTCCCCAGCTGTCCCCAATGTCCCCAGCTGCCCCCAGGTGTGTCCTCAGGTGTCCCAGGTAGTGCCACCTCTCCTGAGTGTGTCCCAGGTATCTCAGGTGTGTCCTCAGGAGTCCCCAGCTGTCCCAGGTAACTCAGGTGTATCTCAGGTGTGTCCCAGGTGTATTCCAGGTATCCCCAGGTGTCGCCAGGTGTGTCCCCAGGTGTCCCCAGCTGTCCCAGCTGTCCCCAGGTGTATCTCAGGTGTCCCAGCTGTCCCCAGGTATCTCAGGTGTGTCCCCAGGTGTATCTCAGGTGTCCCAGCTGTCCCCAGGTTTCTCAGGTGTGTCCCAGGTGTCCCCAGCTGTATCTCAGGTGTCCCCAGGTATCTCAGGTGTGTCCCCAGGTCTGCCAGGTGTGTCCCCAGGTGTCCCAGCTGTCCCCAGGTGTATCTCAGCTGTCCCCAGCTGTCCCCAGGTGTATCTCAGGTGTCCCCAGGTGTATCTCAGGTGTGTCCCCAGGTGTATCTCAGGTGTCCCAGGTATCTCAGGTGTGTCCCCAGGTATCTCAGGTGTGTCCCCAGGTGTATCTCAGGTGTCCCCAGGTATCTCAGGTGTGTCCCCAGGTGTGTCAGGTGTGTGCTGTCCCCAGAGTCGTACCCGGCCGTGCCGCAGTGCCTCAACGTCACCGTGCTCGGGGACAGCGCCTGCCCCACCTGTCCCCAGGTGTCCCCAGGTGTGTCCCAGGTGTGTCCCAGGTATCTCAGGTGTGTCCCCAGGTGTCCCAGGTATCTCAGGTGTGTCCCAGGTGTGTCCCAGGTGTATCTCAGGTGTGTCCCCAGGTGTGTCAGGTGTGTGCTGTCCCCAGAGTCGTACCCGGCCGTGCCGCAGTGCCTCAACGTCACCGTGCTCGAGGACAGCGCCTGCCGTGACGCCTACGGGGCGCAGGTGACCCCGGACATGCTGTGCGCAGGCGTGCCCGAGGGCGGCAAGGACTCCTGCCAGGTGTGGCACGCTGTCACCTGTGTGTCACCTGTGTGTCACCTGTGTGTCACCTGTGTGTCACCTGTGTCACATTGTGTGTCACCTGTGTGTCACCTGTGTGTCACATTGTCACCTGTGTGTCACCTGTGTGTCACCTGTGTGTCATCTGTGTGTCATCTGTGTGTCACCCTGGCACCTGTGTCACCTGTGTGTCACCTGTGTCACATGTGTGTCACCTGTGTGTCACCTGTGTGTCACCTGTGTGTCACCCTGGCACCTGTGTGTCACATTGTCACCTGTGTGTCACCTGTGTGTCACCTGTGTGTCACCTGTGTGTCACCTGTTAGCTGTGTCACACTGTCACCTGTGTCACCTGTGTGTCACCTGTGTGTCACCTGTGTGTCACCCTGGCACCTGTGTGTCACTTGTGTGTCACCTGTGTCACACTGTCACCTGTGTGTCACCCTGGCACCTGTCCCTGGTACCTGTGTGTCACCTGTGTCACACTGTCACCTGTGTGTCACCTGTGTCACCTGTGTGTCACCTGTGTGTCACCCTGGCACCTGTGTGTCACCTGTGTGTCACCTGTGTGTCATCTGTGTGTCACCTGTGTCACATTGTCACCTGTGTCACCTGTGTGTCACCTGTGTGTCACCTGTGTGTCACCTGTGTGTCACCCTGGCACCTGTGTGTCACCTGTGTGTCACCTGTGTGTCATTTGTGTGTCATCTGTGTGTCACCTGTGTCACCTGTGTGTCACCTGTGTGTCACCTGTGTGTCACCTGTGTGTCACATTGTCACCTGTGTGTCACCCTGGCACCTGTGTGTCACCTGTGTGTCACCTGTGTGTCACCTGTGTTAGCTGTGTCACACTGTCACCTGTGTCACCTGTGTGTCACCTGTGTTAGCTGTGTCACACTGTCACCTGTGTCACCTGTGTGTCACCTGTGTGTCACATTGTCACCTGTGTGTCACCCTGGCACCTGTGTGTCACCTGTGTGTCACCTGTGTGTCACCTGTGTTAGCTGTGTCACACTGTCACCTGTGTCACCTGTGTGTCACCTGTGTGTCACATTGTCACCTGTGTTAGCTGTGTCACACTGTCACCTGTGTCACCTGTGTGTCACCTGTGTTAGCTGTGTCACACTGTCACCTGTGTCACCTGTGTGTCACCTGTGTGTCACCTGTGTGTCACCCTGGCACCTGTCCCTGGTACCTGTGTGTCAACTGTGTCACACTGTCACCTGTGTGTCATCTTGTCACCTGTGTGTCACCTGTGTCACCTGTCCCTGGTACCTGTGTGTCACCTGTGTCACCTGTGTGTCACATTGTCACCTGTGTCACCTTGTCACCTGTGTGTCACCTGTGTGTCACCTGTGTCACCCTGGCACCTGTCCCTGGTACCTGTGTGTCAACTGTGTCACACTGTCACCTGTGTGTCACCTGTGTGTCACCTGTGTGTCACCTGTGTGTCACCTGTGTCACCTGTGTCACCTGTGTGTCACCTGTGTGTCACCTGTGTCACCCTGTCACCTGTCTGACATTGTCACCTGTGTCACCTGTGTGTCACCTGTGTCACCTGTGTGTCACCTGTGTCACCTTGGCACCTTGTCACCTGTGTCACCTTGTTACCTGTGTCACCTGTGTGTCACCTGTGTCACCTTGTCATCTGTGTCACCTGTGTTAGCTGTGTCCCATCACCTGTGTCACCTGTGTGTCACCTGTGTGTCACCTGTGTGTCACCTGTGTCACCTGTGTCACCCTGGCACCTGTCTGACATTGTCACCTGTGTCACATTGTTACCTGTGTCACCTGTGTGTCACCCTGGCACCTGTGTCACATTCTCACCCTGGCACCTGCGTGACATTCTCACCTTGTTACCCGTGTCACAGTGTTACCTGTGTCACATTGTCACCCTGTCACCCGTGTCACCTGCGTGTCACCTGTGTCACCCTGTCACCTGTGTCTGTTCACCTGTCCCAGGTGCCACCATCCTGTCCCCAATGTCCCCACTGTCCCCAAACCCCTCTCAATGTCCCCAACCCTCCCAGTGCCCCCAACATCCCCAATGTCCCCAGTGTCTTAAGTGTCCCCAATGGTGTCCCCATGATGTCCCCAATGTCCCCAACATCCCCGATGTCCCCAGTGTCCCCTGTGTCCGCAACCCCCTTGTGTCCCCTCAGTGTCCCCCGTGTCCCCAGGGTGACTCCGGGGATCCCCTGCTGTCCCCTGAGTGTCCCCTGAGTCCCCAGTGTTCCCTGAGTGTCCCCAATGTCCCCAGGGTGACTCCGGGGGTCCCCTCAGTGTCCCCAGTGTCCTCAATGTCCCCTGTGTCCCCAGGGTGACTCCGGGGGTCCCCTGCTGTGCCCTCAGTGTCCCCTCATTGTCCCCACTGTCCCCTCAGTGTCCCCAATGTCCCCACTGTCCCCTCAGTGTCCCCAATGTCCCCAATGTCCCCACTGTCCCCTCAGTGTCCCCAATGTCCCCAATGTCCCCACTGTCCCCTCAGTGTCCCCACTGTTCCCTGAGTGTCCCCTCAGTGTCCCCAATGTCCCCTCAGTGTCCCCAATGTCCCCAGTGTCCCCTCATTGTCCCCACTGTCCCCTCATTGTCCCCACTGTCCCCTCAGTGTCCCCACTGTCCCCAATGTCCCCTCAGTGTCCCCAGTGTCCCCAATGTCCCCTCAGTGTCCCCTCAGTGTCCCCTCAGTGTCCCCAATGTCCCCAATGTCCCCTGTGTCCCCAGGGTGACTCCAGGGGTCCCCTGCTGTACCCTCAGTGTCCCCTCAGTGTCCCCACTGTCCCCAAGGTCCCCAATGTCCCCACTGTCCCCTGAGTGTCCCCAATGTCCCCAATGTCCCAAATGTCCCAAATGTCCCCAATGTCCCCTAAGTGTCCCCAATGTCCCCAATGTCCCAAATGTCCCCAATGTCCCCTAAGTGTCCCCAATGTCCCCAATGTCCCAAATGTCCCCAATGTCCCCTCAGTGTCCCCAATGTCCCCAATGTCCCCAATGTCCCAAATGTCCCCAATGTTCCCTCAGTGTCCCCAATGTCCCCTCAGTGTCCCCAGTGTCCCCAGGGTGACTCCGGGGGTCCCCTGCTGTGCCGGGGCCAGCTGCAGGCCGTGGTGTCCTGGGGCGAGCACCCCCGCTGTCCCCTCTGTGTCCCCAATGTCCCCAGTGTCCCCTGAGTGTCCCCAATGTCCCCAATGTCCCCTCAGTGTCCCCAATGTCCTCTCAGTGTCCCCTGAGTGTCCCCAATGTCCCCAGGGTGACTCCGGGGGTCCCCTCAGTGTCCCCAGTGTCCCCAATGTCCCCTCAGTGTCCCCTGAGTGTCCCCAATGTCCCCTGTGTCCCCAGGGTGACTCCGGGGGTCCCCTGCTGTGCCCTCAGTGTCCCCTCAATGTCCCTGCTGTGCCCTCAGTGTCCCCTCAGTGTCCCCAATGTCCCAAATGTCCCCAATGTCCCCTCAGTGTCCCCAATGTCCCCTCAGTGTCCCCTGAGTGTCCCCAATGTCCCCAGGGTGACTCCGGGGGTCCCCTCAGTGTCCCCAGTATCCCCAATGTCCCCTGTGTCCCCAGGGTGACTCCGGGGTTCCCCTCAGTGTCCCCAATGTCCCCTCAATGTCCCCAATGTCCCCCCAGGGTGACTCCGGGGGTCCCCAATGTCCCCTCAGTGTCCCCAATGTCCCCTCAGTGTCCCCTCAATGTCCCCACTGTCCCCTCTGTCCCCAGGGTGACTCCGGGGGTCCCCAGTGTCCCCTGAGTGTCCCCAATGTCCCCTCAATGTCCCCAATGTCCCCCCAGGGTGACTCCGGGGGTCCCCAATGTCCCCTGAGTGTCCCCAATGTCCCCTGAGTGTCCCCAATGTCCCCAATGTCCCCTCAGTGTCCCCACTGTCCCCTGAGTGTCCCCTGAGTGTCCCCAATGTCCCCTCAGTGTCCCCTGAGTGTCCCCAATGTCCCCAATGTCCCCTCAGTGTCCCTACTGTCCCCTGAGTGTCCCCAATGTCCCCAATGTCCCCTCAGTGTCCCCACTGTCCCCTGAGTGTCCCCAATGTCCCCAATGTCCCCTCTGTCCCCAGGGTGACTCCGGGGGTCCCCTCAGTGTCCCCTCTGTCCCCAGGGTGACTCCGGGGGTCCCCTGCTGTGCGGGGGCCGGCTGCAGGCCGTGGTGTCCTGGGGCGAGCACCCCTGCGGTCAGCCCGGCCGGCCGGGGGTGTACGCCCGCGTCCAGCCCCACCTGGCCTGGATCCGCGAGGTCATCGGGGACGAGGGAGTGACCGCCGACCCCGCCTGTGGCCCCGAGTGACCACTGACCCCGCCTGTGACCCCGAGTGACCACTGACACCATGGAGTGACCGCTGACCCCGCCTGTGACCCCGAGTGACCACTGACCCCGCCTGTGACCCCGAGTGACCGCTGACACCCCGAGTGACCACCGACCCCGCCTGTGACCCCGAGTGACCAGTGACACCACGGAGTGACCGCTGACCCCGCCTGTGACCCTGAGTGACCAGTGACAGCCTGAGTGACCACTGACCCTGCCTGTGACCCTGAGTGACCAGTGACAGCCTGAGTGACCGCTGACCCCGCCTGTGACCCTGAGTGACCGCTGACCCCGCCTGTGACCCCGAGTGACCGCTGACACCACGGAGTGACCCCGAGTGACCACCGACCCCCCTGAGTGACCGCTGACACCACGGAGTGACCGCTGACCCCGCCTGTGACCCCGAGTGACCACTGACACCACGGAGTGACCGCTGACCCCGCCTGTGACCCCGAGTGACCACTGACACCACGGAGTGACCGCTGACCCTGCCTGTGACCCTGAGTGACCACTGACACCACGGAGTGACCGCTGACCCCGCCTGTGACCCCGAGTGACCGCTGACACCACGGAGTGACCGCTGACCCCGCCTGTGACCCCGAGTGACCAGTGACTGCCTGAGTGACCGCTGACACCACAGAGTGACCGCTGACCCCGCCTGTGACCCCGAGTGACCACTGAACATCCTGAGTGACTGCTGACCCCACCTGTGACCCTGAGTGACCGCTGACCCCGCCTGTGACCCCGAGTGACCGCTGACCCCGCCTGTGACCCCGAGTGACCACTGACACCATGGAGTGACCGCTGACCCCGCCTGTGACCCTGAGTGACCGCTGACCCCACCTGTGACCCCGAGTGACCACCGACCCCCCTGAGTGACCGCTGACACCACAGAGTGACCGCTGACCCCGCCTGTGACCCCGAGTGACCGCTGACCCCGCCTGTGACCCTGAGTGACCACTGACAGCCTGAGTGACCGCTGACCCCGCCTGTGACCCCGAGTGACCACTGACACCACGGAGTGACCGCTGACCCCGCCTGTGACCCCGAGTGACCAGTGACAGCCTGAGTGACCGCTGACCCCGCCTGTGACCCCGAGTGACCACTGACACCACGGAGTGACCCCAAGTGACCACCGACCCCCCTGAGTGACCGCTGACACCACGGAGTGACCGCTGACCCCGCCTGTGACCCCGAGTTACCAGTGACCCCTCCTGTGACCCCGAGTGACCGCTGACCCCGCCTGTGACCCCGAGTGACCAGTGACACCCTGAGTGACCACTGACCTGTCCTGTGACCCTGAGTGACCACTGACCCCTCCTGTGACCCTGAGTGACCAGTGACACCCTGAGTGACCACTGACCTGTCCTGTGACCCTGAGTGACCACTGACCCCTCCTGTGACCCTGAGTGACCAGTGACAGCCTGAGTGACCAGTGATGTTATGGAGTGACCACTGACACCATGGAGTGACCACTGACCCCTCCTGTGACCCCAAGTGACCTCCAACCCCTCCTGTGACCCCGAGTGACCACTGACAGCCTGAGTGACCACTGATGCCACAGAGTGACCGCCGACCCCTCCTGTGACCCTGAGTGACCACTGACCCCTCCTGTGACCCCGAGTGACCAGTGACAGCCTGAGTGACCACTGACCCCTCCTGTGACCCTGAGTGACCGCTGAACCCCCTGAGTGACCACTGACACCACGGAGTGACCACTGACCCCTCCCTTTGCAATAAAGACCAATCAGAGTTCAGAGCGCATCTGGCTCCGCCCCTGTCGTGTTGTCTGATTGGCTGGGGAAGGGGGTGAGGTCATTGTGGCACTGGGGGCAGCCCAGAGCCAAACTGGGAGCACTGGGGGCCAACTGGGAGACAATTGGGAGCACTGGGAGTCAACTGGGAGCCAACTGGGAGCACTGGGAGTCAACTGGGAACCAACTAGGAGCCAACTGGGAGAACTGGGAGCCAACTGGGAGCACTGGGAGTCAAGTGGGAGCCAACTGGGAGCACTGGGAGTCAACTGGGAATCAACTGGGAGCACTGGGAGCCAACTGGGAGTCAACTGGGAACCAACTGGGCGTCAACTGGGAGGACTGGGAGTCAAGTGGGAACCAACTGGGAAGCAACTGGGAGCCAACTGGGAACCAACTGGGAAGACTGGGAGCCAACTGGGAGCACTGGGAGGCAACTGGGAGCTTTTCCCCCTCAGGTTTCAGCCTTTTTTTGTCCTCAAATTTCCCTGATTTTTCCCCTTCACTTTTCCGTTGTTTTCCCCCCTCAGGTTTTCTTCAGAGTTCACTCCATTTCCCCCACACATTTCCCTCCATTTTCCTCTCATTTTTCCCTCCATTTTCCCCTCACTTTTCGCTCCATTTTCCACTCACATTGCCCTTCGTGTCCCCCTCACATTTCCTTCCATTTCCCCCTTCACATTTTCATTTCCCCCTCACATTTCCCTCCATTTCCTCTTCACGTTTCCCTCCATTTTCCCCTCACGTTTTCCTCACACTTCCCCCTTACTTTTCCCTCCATTTCCCCCTCATATTTGCATCCATTTTCTCCCTCATATTTCCCCTTCACGTTTCCCTTCATTTTCCCCTCACATTTCCCTCCATTTCCCTCCATTATCCCTCACGTTTCCCTTCATTTTCCCCTCACGTTTCCCTCCATTTTCCACTCACATTTCCCTCCATTTTCCGCTCACATTTCCCTCCATTTTCAACACACATTTCTCTCCATTTCTCCCTCACATTTGCATCCATTTCCCCCTCATATTTCCCTCCATTTGCCCCTCACATTTCCCTTCATTTATCCTTCACATTTCCCTCCATTTCCCCCTCCCATCTCCCTCACTTTTCCCCTCACATCTCCCTCAGTTTTGCCCTCATGTTTTCTTCATATTTCCCTCCATTTCCCCCCTCACATTTCCCTCCATTTTCCCCTCACGTTTGCCTCCATTTTCTCCCTCATATTTCCGCTTCACGTTTCCCTTCATTTTCCCCTCACATTTCCCTCCATTTCCCCCTCACATTTCCCTCCATTTCCCCCTCATATTTCCCTCCATTTCCTCTTCCCGTTTCCCTCCATTTTCCCCTCACATTTTCATTTTCCCTTCATTTCCCTCCATTTTTCCCTTCACCTTTTTCCTCCATTTCCCCCTCCGGTTTCCCTCCATTCTACCCTCACATTTCCCTCCATTTTCCCCTCACGTTTTCCTCAATTTTCCCCTCACATCTTCCTCACTTTCCTCCTCACATCTCCTTCGTTTTTGCCCTCATGTTTTCTTCATATTTCCCTCCCTTTTCCCCTCATGTTTGCCTCCATTTTCCCCTCATGTTTGCCTCCATTTTCCCCTCATGTTTGCCTCCATTTTCCCCTCACATTTCCCTCCATTTTCCCCTCATGTTTGCCTCCATTTTCCCCCTCACATTTGCCTCAATTTTTCTCCTCACATTTGCCTCAATTTTTCTCCCTCACATTTTCCCCTCACCTTTGCCTCCATTTCCCCCTCACATTTCCCTCCATTTTCCCCTCATGTTTGCCTCCATTTTCCCCTCATGTTTCCCTCCATTTTCCCCCTCACATTTGCCTCAATTTTTCTCCCTCACATTTTCCCCTCACCTTTGCTTCCGTTTCCCCCTCACATTTCCCTCCATTTTCCCCTCACTTTTCCCTCCATTTTCCCCTCGTTTCCCTCCATTTTCCCCTCATGTTTCACTCAATTTTCCCCTCACATTTCCCTCCATTTTCCCCTCATGTTTCACTCCATTTTCCCCTCACATTTTCCTCAATTTTTCTCCCTCACATTTTCCCCTCACATTTCCCTTCATTTTCCCCTCACATTTCCCTCCATTTCCCCCCTCACATTTCTCTCCATTTTCCCCTCATGTTTCCCTCCATTTTCTCCCTCACATTTCTTCACGTTTCCCTTCATTTTCCCCTCACATTTCCCTCCATTTTCCTCTCATTTCCCGCCTTTTCCCCCTCAGAATTCCCATTTTCTGCCTTTTTTCCCCCACTTTTCCTTGTGGGGGAGGGGCTTGGGGTGATTTGGGGGTTTTGATGTGACATCCAGCCCCCCCCCCCCAGGTGACCCCCAGGTATTACAAGGAGCCCCTCAGGTGTTGCAGGTGAAGTCAAAAAAACACTCAGGTGTTAAAAGGAGCCATTCAGGTGTTACAGGTGAGGCCAAGGAGCCCCTCAGGTGCCCCCCAGGTGCTCCAGGTGACCCCCAGGTGCTCCAGGTGAGCCCCAGGTGACCCCCCAGATGTCACAAGGAGCCTCCCAGGTGTCACAGGTGAGGACAAGGAGCCCCCCAGGTGCCCCCCAGGTGCGCCCAGGTATCTCAGGTGGGCCCAGGTGTCTCAGTCCCCGCCGTTGGCGCGGATGGTGCGGCGGATCCAGGCGGTGAAGGCGCAGACCCGGCTGTACACACCTGGCTTGCCCTGCTGGCCGCACACCTGCAGCCCCCAGGAGACCACGCCCTGCAGGTACCCCTCGCACACCAGAGGGCCCCCGGAGTCACCCTGGGACAGGTGAGACGCAGGTGAGACAGGTGAGACACCTGGGACAGGTGAGTCCCCCAGGCGTTCCCCAGGTGCTTCCCAATCCCATTCCCCCCATCCAGGTGGGTCCCTCCAGGTGTTCCCCAGGTGTTCCTCAGGTGTGTCCCACTCCCATTGCCCCCCATACAGGTGAGTCCCCCCAGGTGTTCCCCAGGTATTTCCCATTCCCATTCCCCCCCATACAGGTGAGTCTCACAGGTGTTCCCCAGGTATTTTCCATTCCCCCCACACAGGTGAGTCCCCATACAGGTGTTCCCCAGGTATTTTCCATTACCCCCATAGAGGTGAGTCCCCCCAGGTGTTCCCCAGGTATTTCCCATTCCCATTGCCATACAGGTGAGTCCCCCCAGGTGTTCCCCAGATATTTCCCATTCCCATTCCCATTCCCATACAGGTGAGTCCCCCCAGGTGTTCCCCAGGTATTTCCCACTCCCATTACCCCCCATACAGGTGAGTCTCCCCAGGTATTTCCCATTCCCCCCCATACAGGTGAGTCCCCCCAGGTGTTCCCCAGGTATTTCCCATTCCCATTCCCCCCCATACAGGTGAGTCTCACAGGTGTTCCCCAGGTATTTCCCATTCCCCCCCATACAGGTGAGTCCCCCCAGGTATTTCCCATTCCCCCCCATACAGGTGAGTCCCCCCAGGTATTTCCCATTCCCATTCCCCCCCATACAGGTGAGTCCCCCCAGGTGTTCCCCAGGTATTTCCCATTCCCCCCACACAGGTGAGTCCCCCAGGTGTTCCCCAGGTATTTCCCATTCCCCCCATACAGGTGAGTCCCCCCAGGTGTTCCCCAGGTATTTCCCATTCCCCCCACACAGGTGAGTCCCCCCAGGTGTTCCCACCCTTCCTCGCCCCCACAGGTGAGTCCCCCCCACCCCTGGCCCCGCCCCCTCCCTCTCAGGTGTGCCTCCTCCACACCTGGCCGCACCTGGCAGGAGTCGGTGCTGTCGCCGGCGCGGCCGCCGGCGCAAAGCATGTTGGGAGTGATGGCACCTGGGTACAGGTGAGCGCAGGCGGAGTTGGACCAGGTGAACACCTCGCCACACTGCAGCACGTCTGGGAACGCACCTGGCCAGGTGAGAGCGGTCAGGGACAGGTGAGAGCGGTCAGAGACAGGTGGGACAGGTGGAGACAGGTGGGACAGGTGGGAATGGATGGGACAGGTGGGGATGGGTGGGACAGGTGGGACAGGTGGAGATGGATGGGACAGGTGAGGGACAGGTGAGGGACAGGTGTTGGACCAGGTGAACACCTTGCCACACTGCAGCATGTCTGGGAACGCACCTGGCCAGGTGAGAGCGGTCAGGGACAGGTGAGGAGAGGTGGGGATGGATGGGACAGGTGAGGACAAGTGGGGATGGATGGGACAGGTGAGTCCCCCAGGTGTGTCCCCACCCCCTCACCTTTGTCTCCCATGCCCTCACCTCTCCCCCAGGTGTGTCCCCTCCCCCTCACCTGCCCCCAGGTGAGTCCCCGCCCCCCAGGTGTGTCCCCACTCCCTCACCTGCCCCCCAGGTGTGTCCCCACTTCCCCAGGTGAGTCCCCACCCCCTCACTTGCCCCCCAGGTGTGTCCCCACCCCCTCACCTGCCCCCAGGTGTGTCCCGCCCCCTCATCTGCCCCCAGGTGTGTCCCCACCCCCTCACCTGTCCCACAGGTGAGTCCCCGCCCCCTCACCTGTCCCCCAGGTGTGTCCCCGCCCCTCACCTGCCCCCAGGTGTGTCTCACCTTGCGGGCTGCGGGTGCTGCCCCAGCCGGACACCACGCACCTGTCCCCCACCTGGGGACACCTGCGGGGCAGCGCCACGGGCTGCACCCGCGCGCTCAGGTGGGCGGGGCTGCTGAGGCGCAGCAGCATGACGTCACTGTCATGGCGGCCGGGCAGGTAGCGCGGGTGCACGAAGGCGCGCGCCCAGGTGAGGCACTGCTCCGCCCCGTCGCGCTCCTTCAGGTTGTGCCCGCCCAGCAGGACCCGCAGGGGGCTGCACAGGTAAAGGGGGCACAGGTGAGCTCAGGTGAGCTCACCTGGGACAGGTAAAGGTGCGTTTGTAATGGGACAGGTGAGGGACAGGTGAGGGACAGGTGAGGCCCCCCCTTCAGGTTGTGCCCGCCCAGCAGGACCCGCAGGGGGCTGCACAGGTAAAGGGGGCACAGGTGAGCGCAGGTGAGCTCAGGTGAGCTCAGGTGAGCTCACCTGGGACAGGTAACTACACCTGGGACAGGTAAATTGGGGATTATAATGGGACAGGTGAGGGCTGTGCTGGCACAGGGGGCTGTGGATGGACAGGTGAGCTCAGGTGAGCACAGGTGAGCTCACCTGGGGCAGGTAAATGGGTGTTTGTAATGGGACAGGTGAGGGACAGGTGAGGGACAGGTGAGACTTGGTGTGCCCAGGTGTGTTTTTATCCCCCCCCACCCAGGTGTGCCTGCGTGTGTTTCCATCCCCCTCAGGTGTATCCAGGTGTGCCCAGCTGTACCCAGGTGTGTACCTAGGTGTGTGCCAGGTGTACCCAGCTGTGCCCAGGTGTGTACCTAGGTGTGTGCCAGCTGTACCCAGGTGTGTGCCCAGGTGTGCCCAGGTGTGCCTCACCTGTCGGTGCGGCAGTGGGCGGCGGTCAGCACCCAGCTCCGCCCCACCAGCACGGCCCAGGTGAGTGCCCAGGTGTGTGCCCAGGTTTGTTTTATCCCCCTCAGGTGTACCCTAGGTGTACCCAGCCATACCCAGGTGTGTGTCCAGGTGTGCCCAGGTGTACCCATGTGTGTCCAGGTGTGCCCAGGTGTGTTTTATCCCACTCAGGTGTGCCCAGGTGAGTGCCCAGGTCTGCCCAGGTGTGCTCACCTGTCGGTGCGGCAGTGGGCGGCGGTCAGCACCCAGCTCCGCCCCACCAGCACGCCCCAGGTGTGCCCAGGTGTGTGCCCAGGTGTGTTGTATCCCCCTCAGGTGTGCCCAGGTGAGTGCCCAGGTGTGTTGTATCCCCCTCAGGTGTGCCCAGGTGAGTGCCCAGGTGTGTTGTATCCCCCTCAGGTGTGCCCAGGTGAGTGCCCAGGTGTGTTGTATCCCCCTCAGGTGTGCCCAGGTGAGTGCCCAGGTGTGTTGTATCCCCCTCAGGTGTGCCCAGGTGTGTGCCCAGGTGTGTTGTATCCCCCTCAGGTGTGCCCAGGTGAGTGCCCAGGTGTGTTGTATCCCCCTCAGGTGTGCCCAGGTGAGTGCCCAGGTGTGTTGTATCCCCCTCAGGTGTGCCCAGGTGTGCCCAGGTGTGTTGTATCCCCCTCAGGTGTGCCCAGGTGAGTGCCCAGGTGTGTTGTATCCCCCTCAGGTGTGCCCAGGTGAGTGCCCAGGTGTGTTGTATCGCCCTCAGGTGTGCCCAGGTGTGCCCAGGTGTGTTGTATCCCCCTCAGCTGTATCCCAGCTGTACCCAGGTGTGTTTTATCCCCCTCACGTGTGCCAGGTGAGTGCCCAGGTGTGTTGTATCCCCCTCAGGTGTGCCCAGGTGAGTGCCCAGGTGTGTTGTATCGCCCTCAGGTGTGCCCAGGTGTGCCCAGGTGTGTTGTATCCCCCTCAGCTGTATCCCAGCTGTACCCAGGTGTGTTTTATCCCCCTCACGTGTGCCAGGTGAGTGCCCAGGTGTGCTCACCTGTCGGTGCGGCAGTGGGCGGCGGTCAGCACCCAGCTCCGCCCCACCAGCACGCCCCCGCAGTGGATGGCGCCGCCCGGCTGCAGCAGCAGCGCCTGGTACGGGTGGCGCCGGCGCTCGCAGCGCTCCCCGCCCACGATGCGGTTCTCGTCCGCGCCCGCGGCCGCTGCCGACCAGTATGGACCAGTTAGAACCAGTACGGACCAGTACGGACCAGTTAGAACCAGTTAGAACCAGTATGGACCAGTTAGAACCAGTACGGACCAGTTAGAACCAGTATGAACCAGTACGGACCAGTTAGAACCAGTACGGACCAGTATGGACCAGTTAGAACCAGTACGGACCAGTACGGACCAGTTAGAACCAGTTAGAACCAGTACGGACCAGTACGGACCAGTTAGAACCAGTTAGAACCAGTACGGACCAGTTAGAACCAGTACGGACCAGTACGGACCAGTTAGAACCAGTTAGAACCAGTACGGACCAGTTAGAACCAGTACGGACCAGTATGGACCAGTTAGAACCAGTACGGACCAGTATGGACCAGTTAGAACCAGTACGGACCAGTACGGACCAGTTAGAACCAGTTAGAACCAGTACGGACCAGTACGGACCAGTTAGAACCAGTTAGAACCAGTACGGACCAGTTAGAACCAGTACGGACCAGTACGGACCAGTTAGAACCAGTTAGAACCAGGACGGACCAGTTAGAACCAGTACGGACCAGTTAGAACCAGTACGGACCAGTACGGACCAGTACGGACCAGTTAGAACCAGTTAGAACCAGGACGGACCAGTTAGAACCAGTACGGACCAGTTAGAACCAGTACGGACCAGTACGGACCAGTTAGAACCAGTTAGAACCAGTACGGACCAGTTAGAACCAGTTAGAACCAGTACGGACCAGTACGGACCAGTTAGAACCAGTTAGAACCAGGACGGACCAGTTAGAACCAGTACGGACCAGTTAGAACCAGTACGGACCAGTACGGACCAGTTAGAACCAGTTAGAACCAGTACGGACCAGTTAGAACCAGTTAGAACCAGTTAGAGCCAGTACGGACCAGTTAGAACCAGTTAGAACCAGTAGGGAGCAGTTAGAACCAGTACAGACCAGTTAGAACCAGTACGGGCCAGTTAGAACCAGTTAGAACCAGTACGGACCAGTTAGAACCAGTTAGAGCCAGTACAGACCAGTATGGACCAGTTAGAACCAGTACGGACCAGTTAGAACCAGTTAGAACCAGTATGGACCAGTTAGAACCAGTACGAACCAGTACACACCAGTTTGAACCAGTACACACCAGTTACAACCCGTATGGACCAGTTAGAACCAGTACGAACCAGTACACACCAGTTAGAACCAGTACAGACCAGTTAGAACCAGTATGGACCAGTTAGAACCAGTACAGACCAGTTAGAACCAGTACGGACCAGTTTGCACTGGTGGTTTCCCAGTTCATCCCAGTACCCCCAAAGTGTCTCCCCAGTTCTCGTCCGCGCCCGTGGCTGCTGCAGACTAGTACAGACCAGTTAGAACCAGTATGGACCAGTTAGAACCAGTACGGACCAGTTAGAGCCAGTTAGAACCAGTACAGACCAGTTAGAGCCAGTTAGAACCAGTACGGAGCAGTTAGAACCAGTTAGAACCAGTACGGACCAGTTAGAACCAGTATGGACCAGTATGGACCAGTTAGAACCAGTATGGACCAGTTAGAGCCAGTTAGAACCAGTATGGACCAGTTAGAACCAGTACAGACCAGTTAGAACCAGTATGGACCAGTTAGAGCCAGTTAGAACCAGTACGGACCAGTTAGAACCAGTATGGACCAGTTAGAACCAGTACGGACCAGTTAGAACCAGTATGGACCAGTTAGAACCAGTACAGACCAGTTAGAACCAGTATGAACCAGTACACACCAGTTAGAACCAGTATGGACCAGTTAGAACCAGTATGAACCAGTACGGACCAGTTAGAACCAGTATGAACCAGTACACACCAGTTAGAACCAGTACGGACCAGTTAGAACCAGTACGGAGCAGTTAGAACCAGTACGGACCAGTTTGCACTGGTGGTTTCCCAGTTCATCCCAGTACCCCCAAAGTGTCTCCCCAGTTCTCGTCCGGCCCCGCGGCCTCTGCGGACCAGTACAGACCAGTTAGAACCAGTTAGAACCAGTTAGAACCAGTACAGACCAGTTAGAAGTAGTACAGACCAGTTAGAACCAGTATGGACCAGTTAGAACCAGTATGGACCAGTTAGAGCCAGTACAGACCAGTTAGAACCAGTATGAACCAGTTAAAAGCAATAGAAACCAATCTGGACCAGTAGAAACCAGTATGGACCAGTTTGGACTGGTGGTCTCCCAGTTTCTCCCAGTCCATCCCAGTCCTTCCCAGTCCCCCCCAGTCCATCCCAGTCCATCCCTGTTCATCCCAGTTTCTCCCAGTCCATCCCAGTTCAAACCAGTCCATCCCAGTCCATCCCAGTCCCTCCCAGTTCATCCCAGTTCATCCCAGTCCATCCCAGTTCCTCCCAGTCCATCCCAGTCCATCCCAGTCCCTCCCAGTCCATCCCAGTTCCTCCCAGTCCATCCCAGTTCAAACCAGTCCATCCCAGTTCCCTCCCAGTGCTCCCAGTGACCTCCCGCTTCCCACCCACTTCCTCCCAGTCCCTCCCAGTTCATCCCAGTTCCCTCCCCGTCCCTCCCAGTGCCCCCAGTTCACCCTCCCAGTACAAACCAGTTCACCCTGTCGATTGCCTCCCACTCATCCCAGTCCCTCCCAGTTCCCTCCCAGTTCCTCCCAGTTCCCTCCCAGTGTCCCCAGTTCACCTCTGGCTCCATCCCAGTACGGCCCAGTGTCCTCCCAGTGCTCCCAGTTCATCCCAGTTCATCCCAGTTCATCCCAGTTCATCCCAGTGCTCCCAGTTCACTCCCAGTTCACTCCCAGTTCATTCCCAGTTCACTCCCAGTGCTCCCAGTTCATCCCAGTCCTCCCAGTTCATTCCCAGTTCATTCCCAGTTCACTCCCAGTGCTCCCAGTTCACCCCCAGTGCTCCCAGTTCATCCCAGTGCTCCCAGTTCATCCCAGTGCTCCCAGTTCATCCCAGTTCACTCCCAGTTCATCCCAGTGTCCTCCCAGTGCTCCCACTTCATCCCAGTGCTCCCAGTTCACTCCCAGTGCTCCCAGTTCATTCCCAGTTCACTCCCAGTGCTCCCAGTTCACTCCCAGTGCTCCCAGTTCATTCCCAGTTCACTCCCAGTTCACTCCCAGTGCTCCCAGTTCACTCCCAGTGCTCCCAGTTCATCCCAGTTCACTCCCAGTTCATCCCAGTGTCCTCCCAGTGCTCCCAGTTCATCCCAGTGCTCCCAGTTCACTCCCAGTGCTCCCAGTTCATTCCCAGTTCATCCCAGTGCTCCCAGTTCACTCCCAGTGCTCCCAGTTCATCCCAGTTCATCCCAGTGCTCCCAGTTCATCCCAGTTCACTCCCAGTTCATCCCAGTTTACTCCCAGTGCCCCCCAGTCCCTCCCAGTCCCTCCCAGTTCCCTCCCAGTGCCCCCCAGTGCAAACCAGTACAAACCAGTGCTCCCCAGTATAAACCAGCAGTAGAAACCAGTACAAACCAGTACACACCAGCACAAACCCGTGTCCCCCAGCCCAAACCAGTACAAACCAGTACAAACCAGTACAAACCAGTACAAACCCGTGTCCCCCAGCCCAAACCAGTACAAACCAGTACAAACCAGTACAAACCCGTGTCCCCCAGCCCAAACCAGTACAAACCAGTACAAACCAGTCCCTCCCAGTGCGAACCAGCAGCTCCCAGTGCCCCCCCAGTTTGTTCCTTGTTCACTCCCAGTCCAAACCAGCCCAAACCAGTATAAACCAGTACAAACCAGTGCCCCCCCCCCAGTTTGCTCCCAGTGCCCCCCAGGCCAAACCAGTATAAACCAGTACAAACCAGTACAAACCAGTATAAACCAGTA
Source organism: Passer domesticus (assembly GCF_036417665.1). Lineage (NCBI taxonomy): Eukaryota > Metazoa > Chordata > Aves > Passeriformes > Passeridae > Passer > Passer domesticus. The sequence continues at coordinate 1,008,460 of NC_087506.1, forward strand.
CAAACCAGTATAAACCAGTACAAACCAGTGCCCCCCCAGTTTGCTCCCAGTGCCCCCCAGGCCAAACCAGTATAAACCAGTACAAACCAGTACAAACCAGTATAAACCAGTACAAACCAGTATAAACCAGTACAAACCAGTGGCCAGCAGCAGCCCCCCAGTGCCCCCCAGTCCAAACCAGTACAAACCAGTATAAACCAGTACGCACCAGTGGCCAGCAGCCCCCTCCGGGTCTCCCCCAGCCCAAACCAGTCCAAACCAGTATAAACCAGTACAAACCAGTATAAACCAGTACAAACCAGTGGCCAGCAGCCCCGCAGTCCCCCCCAGTGCCCCCAGTCCAAACCAGTATAAACCAGTACACACCAGTGGCCAGCAGCAGCAGCGGCAGCAGCCCCCAGTACAAACCAGTACAAACCAGTCCAAACCAGTACAAACCAGTACACACCAGTGGCCAGCAGCAGCAGTGGCAGCAGCCCCCCATTGCCCCACAACCCAAACCAGTCCAAACCAGTCCAAACCAGTATAAACCAGTACAAACCAGTGGCCAGCAGCCCCCTCCGGGTCTCCCCCAGCCCAAACCAGTCCAAACCAGTACAAACCAGTACGCACCAGTGGCCAGCAGCAGCAGCGGCAGCAGCCGCTCCATCGGGAGGAGGAGGAGGGGGAGGAAGGAGCCGCGGCCTTTAAATCCCAGTTCGGACCAGTTCAAACCAGTTCAGCCCAGTGCCCAGCCCAGTCCCTCCCAGTTAATTCCAGTCCCTCCCAGTTCAGCCCAGTGACTCCCAGTTCAGCCCAGTTCAGCCCAGTCCCTCCCAGTTTCCCCTCCAGTGCTTCCCAATTCAGCCCAGTTCATCCCAGTGACTCCCAGTTCATCCCAGTTCAGCCCAGTGCCTCCCAGTTCCCCCTTCCAGTCCCTCCCAGTTCAGCCCAGTTCACCCCAGTCCCTCCCAGTGCCCATCCCAGTTCAGCCCAGTGCTCTTAAGTGGCTTTTCCAGTTCCTCCCAGTTCCTCCCAGTTCCTCCCAGTTCCGCCCAGTTCAGCCCAGTTCAGCCCAGTTCAGCCCAGTTCAGCCCAGTTCCCCCTTCCAGGGCCTCCCAGTCTCCCCCAGTCCCTCCCAGTTCAGCCCAGTACCCCTAAGAGCCCTTCCCAGTTCAGCCCAGTCCCTCCCAGTTTCCCCTCCAGTGCCTCCCAGTTCATCCCAGTTCACCCCAGTCCCTCCCAGTGCCCATCCCAGTTCAGCCCAGTGCTCTTGAGTGGCTTTTCCAGTTCCTCCCAGTTCAGCCCAGTTCAATCCCAGTCCCTCCCAGTTAATTCCAGTCCCTCCCAGTCCTTCCCAGTTCAGCCCAGTCCAATCCCAGTTCCCCCTCCAGGGCCTCCCAGTGACTCCCAGTTCAGCCCAGTCCAATCCCAGTCCCTCCCAGTTCAGCCCAGTCTCTCCCAGTTAATTCCAGTTCCTCCCAGTTCAGCCCAGTGACTCCCAGTTCAGCCCAGTCCAATCCCAGTCCCTCCCAGTTCAATCCCAGTTCCCCCCAGGGCCCCTAAGTGCCCATCCCAGTTCATCCCAGTTCAACCCAGTGCGCTCCCAGTTCCCCTGCCAGGGCCTCCCAGTCCCTCCCAGTTCATCCCAGTTCCTCCCACTGCCCCAAAGTGCCCTTTCCAGTTTAGCCCAGTTCAGCCCAGTGCCCTTCCCGGTTCCTCCCAGTTACGCCCAGTTCAGCCCAGTGTCTCTAAGCGCCCTTCCCAGTACAGCCCAGTGCTCCCAGTTTCTCCCCAGTTCATCCCAGTACCCTCCCAGTACCCTCCCAGTACCCTCCCAGTTCATCCCAGTACCTCCCAGTTCATCCCAGTACCCTCCCAGTACCTCCCAGTTCCTCCCAGCACCGTCCCAGTACCCTCCCAGTTCCTCCCAGTGCATCCCAGTGCATCCCAGTTCATCCCAGTACCTCCTAGTTCATCCCAGCACCGTCCCAGTACCCTCCCAGTTCATCCCAGTACCCTCCCAGTACCCTCCCAGTTCATCCCAGTACCTCCCAGTTCATCCCAGTACCCTCCCAGTACCCTCCCAGTTCATCCCAGTTCATCCCAGTGTGGTCCCAGTTCATCCCAGTGTGATCCCCGTGCCTCCCAGTCCATCCCAGTGCCCTCCCTGCCCCTCCCAGTCCATCCCAGTCCAAACCAGTGCCCTGAATGGAGGGTGACCTCTGGCGACCGAGAGGGGGCGCCAAGCAGCCACGCCCGGGACTACAATTCCCATCGTGCCCCGCGCCCCACAGAGCCATGTTGCTTCCTGGACTACAACTCCCGTCATGCCCCGCGGCGGCTTTCCCGCGCTCCTTAAAGTGACCCCAGTCCCTCCCAGTCCCTCCCAGTCCCTCCCAGTCCCTCCCAGTCCATCCCAGTCCCTCCCAGTCCCCCCCAGTCCATCCCAGTCCATCCCAGTCCCTCCCAGTCCATCCCAGTCCATCCCAGTTCATCCCAGTCCATCCCAGTCCCTCCCAGTTCCCCCCAGTCCCCCCCAGTTCCTCCCAGTCCCTCCCAGTTCATCCCAGTCCCTCCCAGTCCCCCCCAGTTCCCCCCAGTCCCTCCCAGTCCCCCCCAGTCCCCCCCAGTTCCCCCCAGTCCCTCCCAGTCCATCCCAGTCCCCCCCAGTCCCTCCCAGTTCCCCCCAGTCCATCCCAGTCCCCCCCAGTCCCTCCCAGTTCCCCCCAGTCCATCCCAGTCCCCCCCAGTCCATCCCAGTTCACATCTCACGGGTTTTTTTTCCATTTTTCTTTATTTCCCCCCCAAATCCCCGGTCACTTCCGGTCACTGCTGGTCACTGCTGGTCACTTCTGGTCACTGCTGGTCACTTCTGGTCACTGCTGGTCACTGCTGGCCACTGGTGGTCACTGGTCACTGGTGGTCACTTCCGGTCACTTCCGGTCACTTCTGGTCACTGCTGGTCACTGTTGCTCACTGGTGGTCACTGGTGGTCACTCCTGGTCAGTGTTGGTCACTCTGGTCCCCATTGGTCACTGGTGGTCAGTGGTGGTCTCTGGCTGCTGTTGGTCACTCCTGGTCACTCCTGGTCACTCCTGGTCAGTGTTGGTCACTCCTGGTCCCTGTTGGTCACTCCTGGTCACTCCTGGTCAGTGTTGGTCACTCCTGGTCACTCCTAGTCAGTGTTGGTCACTCCTGGTCAGTGTTGGTCACTCCTGGTCACTCCTGGTCACTCCTGGTCACTGTTGGTCACTCCTGGTCACTGGTGGTCACTGGTGGCCACAGTTGGTCACTCGTGGTCACTGGTCGTCGCTGCTGGTCACTGCTGGTCACTGGTGGTCCCTGATGGTCACTCTGGTCCCCGTTGGTCACTCGTGGTCACTCATGGCCACTCGTGGTCACTAGTGGTCATTGGTTGCTGGTTGCTGTTGGTCGCTGGTGGTCACTCCGGTCCCTGGTGGTCAGCGGTCACTGGTCACTGTTGATCACTGGTGGTCACTGGTGGTCACTCCTGGTCCCCGTTGGTCACTTGTGGTCACTGGTGGTCACTCCAGTTGCCATTGGTCACTGGTGGTCAGCGGTCACTCTGGTCACTCTGGTTACTCTTGGATGGTGCGGCAGATCCAGGCGCTGGCGCGGCACACGTTGGTCACTGTTGGTCACTCCTGGTCAGTGTTGGTCCCTATTGGTCACTCCGGTCCCCGTTGGTCACTGTGGTCACTCCTTTGGTCGCTGTGGTCACTCCGTTGGTCACTCTGGTCACTCCGTTGGTCACTGTGGTCACTATGGTCACTCCGGTCACTGTGGTCACTCCGTTGGTCACTGTGGTCACTGTGGTCACTCCGTTGGTCACTCTGGTCACTCCATTGGTCACTCCCTGGTGACTCGGCAGATCCAGGCGCTGGCGCGGCACACGTTGGTCACTCCTGGTCACTCCTGGTCAGTGTTGGTCCCCGTTGGTCACTCCGGTCCCCATTGGTCACTGTGGTCACTCTGTTGGTCACTCTGGTCACTGTGGTCACTGCATTGGTCACTCCGTTGGTCACTGTGGTCACTGTGGTCACTCCGTTGGTCACTCTGGTCACTCCGTTGGTCACTCTGGTCACTCCGTTGGTCACTGTGGTCACTGTGGTCACTCCGTTGGTCACTCTGGTCACTCCGTTGGTCACTCTGGTCACTCCGTTGGTCACTCCTGGATGACGCGGCGGATCCAGGCGCTGGCGCGGCACACACTGGTCACTGTTGGTCACTCCTGGTCAGTGTTAGTCCCCGTTGGTCACTCCGGTCCCCGTTGGTCACTCTGGTCACTCCGTTGGTCACTGCGGTCACTCTGGTCACTGTGGTCACTCCGTTGGTCACTGTGGTCACTCCATTGGTCACTGTTGGTCACTCCGTTGGTCACTGCGGTCACTCCTGGATGACGCGGCGGATCCAGGCGCTGGCGCGGCACACGTTGGTCACTGTTGGTCACTGTTGGTCACTCCTGGTCACTGTTGGTCACTGTTAGTCCCCGTTGGTCACTGTGGTCACTGTGGTCACTCCGTTGGTCACTGTGGTCACTCCGTTGGTCACTGTGGTCACTCTGGTCACTGTGGACACTCCGTTGGTCACTCTGGTCACTCCGTTGGTCACTGTGGTCACTCCGTTGGTCACTGTGGTCACTCCATTGGTCACTCTGGTCACTGTGGTCACTGCGGTCACTCTGGTCACTGTGGTCACTGCGGTCACTCCATTGGTCACTCTGGTCACTCCGTTGGTCACTGTGGTCACTCCATTGGTCACTCTGGTCACTGTGGTCACTCCATTGGTCACTCTGGTCACTGTTGGTCACTGTGGTCACTCCGTTGGTCACTGTGGTCACTCCATTGGTCACTCTGGTCACTGTGGTCACTGCGGTCACTCCTGGATGACGCGGCGGATCCAGGCGCTGGCGCGGCACACGTTGGTCACTGTTGGTCACTCCTGGTCAGTGTCAGTCCCCATTGGTCACTCCGGTCCCCATTGGTCACTGTTGGTCACTCCGTTGGTCACTGTGGTCACTCCATTGGTCACTCTGGTCACTGTGGTCACTCCGTTGGTCACTCCTGGATGACGCGGCGGATCCAGGCGCTGGCGCGGCACACGTTGCTGTACACGCCGGGGTTCCCGCGCTGCCCGCACACGGCCAGGCCCCAGGAGACCACGCCCTGCAGGTACCCCCCGCACACCAGGGGGCCCCCCGAGTCACCCTGCACAGGTGAGACACAGGTGAGACAGGTGAGACACACCTGGGACAGGTGAGACACCTGAGATACACCTGAGATACCTGGGACACACCTGGGACAGGTGAGACCACGCCCTGCAGGTACCCCCCGCACACCAGGGGGCCCCCCGAGTCACCCTGCACAGGTGAGACAGGTGAGACAGGTGAGACACACCTGGGACAGGTGAGACCACGCCCTGCAGGTACCCCCCGCACACCAGGGGACCACCCGAATCACCCAAGACAGGTAAGGGACAGGTGAGACACAGGTGAGACAGGTGAGACACCTGAGATACACCTGGGACACACCTGAGATACCTGGGACACACCTGGGACAGGTGAGACCACGCCCTGCAGGTACCCCCCGCACACCAGCGGGCCCCCCGAGTCACCCTGGGACAGGTGAGACAGGTGAGACACCTGAGACACCTGAGACACACCTGAGATACCGGGGACACACCTGGGTACACACCTGGCACACCTGGCACACACCTGGCAGGAGTCAATGCTGCCCTGGGGCACACACACCTGCACACACCTGGCACACCTGTGTCACTCATCTGGCAGGAGTCGACGCCGCCCTGGGGCACACCTGGGGCACACCTGCACACACCTGCACACACCTGCACACACCTGGGGCACACCTGGCACGCACCTGTGTGACTCACCTGGCAGGAGTCGACGCTGCCCTGGGGCACACCTGGGGCACACCTGCACACACCTGGCACACCTGGCACACACCTGGCACTCACCTGGCACTCACCTGGCAGGAGTCAATGCCGCCCTGGGGCACACCTGCACACACCTGGGCACACACCTGGCACACCTGCACTCACCTGGCAGGAGTCGACGCCGCCCTGGGGCACACCTGGCACACCTGCACACACCTGGGGCACACCTGACACACCTGTGACTCACCTGGCAGGAGTCGACACCGCCCTGGGGCACACCTGCACACACCTGCACACACCTGGCACACCTGTGACTCACCTGGCAGGAGTTGACGCCGCCCTGGGGCACGCCTGCACACACCTGGCACACACCTGGCACACACCTGTGACTCACCTGGCAGGAGTCGATGCCGCCCTGGGGCACACCTGGCACACACCTGGGGCACACCTGGCACACCTGTGACTCACCTGGGGCACACCTGGCACTCACCTGGGGCACACCTGGCACACCTGTGACTCACCTGGCAGGAGTCGACGCCGCCCTGGGGCACACCTGCACACACCTGGCACACACCTGGCACACACCTGGGGCACACCTGTGACTCACCTGGCAGGAGTCGACGCCGCCCTGGGGCACGCCTGCGCAGAACATGTTGCGGGTGACGGCGCTGCCGTAGGCGCGGGCGCACTGCTCCGGCCCGAAGGTCTGCACCTGCGCGCACTGCAGGTCCCGCGGCAGCTTGGCTGCCAGGTGAGACAGGGGAGAGACAGGTGAGACAGGGGAGAGACAGGTGAGACAGGGGAGAGACAGGTGAGACAGGTGAGGGGCAGGTGAGACTGAAAAATCCCCAAAAATCCCTATTTTTGGGTCAGAAAAACCCAAATTTCCCTGGATTTGCCCCATTTTGGAGCCATTCCCAACCTTCCTGGACCCGTTCAGGTGAGCACAGGTGAGCACAGGTGGGGCAGGTGAGAGAGAAAATCCCCCCAATCCCCTTTTTTGGGTCAAAGAAACCAAAAAAATCCCATTTTTGGGTCAGAGCAACCCAAAATTCCCTGGATTTGCCCCATTCTGGAATCCAAAACCTTCCTGGACCCGTCCAGGTGAGCACAGGTGAGCACAGGTGGGACAGGTGAGAGAGAAAATCCCCCCAGTCCCCTTTTCTTGGGTCAGAAAAACCCAAATTTCCCCGGATTTGCCCCATTCTGGGACCCAAACCCTTCTCGGATCCATCCAGGTGAGCACAGGTGAGCACAGGTTGGACAGGTGAGAGAGGTGAAGGAGAAATCCCCCCAAATCCCCTTTTTTGGTCAAAGAAACTAAAAACCTCCCATTTTTGTGTCAGCGGCACCAAAATTCCCTGGATTTGCCCCATTCTGGAATCCAAAACCTTCCTGGACCCGTCCAGGTGAGCACAGGTGAGGGGCAGGTGAGAATGAAAAATCCCCAAAAATCCCCATTTTTGGGTCAGAAAAACCCAAATTTCCCCGGATTTGCCACATTTTGGGTCCATTCCCAACCTTCCTGGACCTGTCCAGGTGAGCACAGGTGAGCACAGGTTGGACAGGTGAGAGAGAGATCCTCCCAGTCCCCTTCTTTGGTCAAAGAAACCCAAAAAATCCCCATTTTTGGGTCAGAGCAACCCAAAATTCCCTGGATTTGCCCCATTCTGGAATCCAAAACCTTCCTGGACCCGTCCAGGTGAGCACAGGTGAGCACAGGTGAGACAGGTGAGGGGCAGGTGAGACTGAAAAATCCCCAAAAATCCCCATTTTTGGGTCAGAAAAACCCAAATTTCCCTGGATTTGCCCCATTTTGGTGCCATTCCCAACCTTCCTGGACCCATCCAGGTGAGCACAGGTGAGCACAGGTTGGACAGGTGAGAGAGAGATCCCCCCAGTCCCCTTCTTTGGTCAAAGAAACCCAAAAAATCCCCATTTTTGGGTCAGAGCAACCCAAAATTCCCTGGATTTGACCCATTCTGGAACCTGAACCCTTCCTGGACCTGTCCAGGTGAGCACAGGTGAGCACAGGTGGGACAGGTGAGGGACAGGTGAGACTGAAAAATCCCCAAAAATCCCCATTTTTGGGTCAGCAGAACCCAAATTTCCCTGGATTTGCCCCATTTTGGAACCCAAACCCTTCTTGGATCCATCCAGGTGAGCACAGGTGAGCGACAGGTGAGCACAGGTGAGAGAGAAAATCCCCCCAAATCCCCTTTTTTGGGTCAGAAGAACCCAAATTTCCCTGGATTTGCCCCATTCTGGGACCTGAAACCTTCCTGGATCGATCCAGGTGAGCACAGGTGAGCACAGGTGAGGGAAAAACCCCCCCAAAATCCCCATTTTTGGTTACCTGGAACCCAAAATCCCCTGGATTTGCCCCATTCCGGGACCGTTCCCACCCTTGGTGGAACCCAAACCCTTCCTGGACCTGCCCAGGTGTGCCCAGGTGTGCCCAGGTACCTCCAGGTGACTTGGTGGTGCCCCAGCCGCTGATGCTGCAGCTCTTCCCCGCCCGGGCACACCTGGGACACACCTGAGATACACCTGGGACACACCTGGGACACACCTGGGACTCACCTAAGACCCCCCTGGTCTCAATAAGGAGCTCCATAAAGCTCACCTGAGACCTCACCTGAGCCCTCACCTGAGACCTCACCTGTGACACACCTGGCGCTCACCTGTGCCCTCACCTGTGACCTCACCTGAGCCCTCCCACCCCCCGCACCTATGCCCAGCTGTGCCCAGGTGTGCCCAGCTGTGCCCAGGTGTGCCCAGGTGTGCGCAGGTGTGCGCAGGTACCTCCAGGTGACTTGGTGGTGCCCCAGCCGCTGATGCTGCAGCTCTGCCCCGCCCGGGGACACCTGGGGCTCACCTGTGACACACCTGTGACACACCTGTGACCCCCCTGACCCCCCCACACCTGTGCCCAGGTGTGCGCAGGTACCTCCGGGGGACTGGGTGGTGCCACAGCCGCTGACGCTGCAGCTCTGCCCCGCCCGGGGACACCTGGGGCTCACCTGGGACACACCTGAGATACACCTGGGACACACCTGTGACACACCTGGGACTCACCTGAGACCCCCCTGATCTCAATAAGGAGCTCCATAAAGCTCACCTGAGACCTCACCTGAGCCCTCACCTGAGACCTCACCTGGGACCTCACCTGGCGCTCACCTGTGCCCTCACCTGAGCCCTCCCACCCCCCACACCTGTGCCCAGGTGTGCCCAGGTACCTCCAGGTGACTTGGTGGTGCCCCAGCCGCTGACACTGCAGCTCTGCCCCGTCCGGGGACACCTGGGGCTCACCTGTGACACACCTGTGACACACCTGGGGCTCACCTGGGGGACACCTGTGACACACCTGGGGCTCACCTGGGGCACACCTGTGACCCCCCACACCTGTCCCCAGGTACCTCCGGGTGACTTGGTGGTGCCCCAGCCGCTGACGCTGCAGCTCTGCCCTGCACCTGGGGACACCTGGGGCTCACCTGGGGCTCACCTGGGACACACCTGGGACTGACCTGGGGGACACCTGAGGGACACCAGGCACCTCACCTGAGGCCCCACCTGAGCTCTCACCTGGTCTCATAAAGAGCTCCAGAAACCTCACCTGTGACCTCACCTGAGCCCTCCCAGGTATCCCCTGACCCCCCCCACACCTGTGCCCAGGTGTGCCCAGGTGTGCCCAGGTGTGCCCAGGTGTGCGCAGGTGTGCCCAGGTACCTCCAGGTGACTTGGTGGTGCCCCAGCCGCTGACGCTGCAGCTCTGCCCCGCCCGGGGACACCTGGGGCTCACCTGGGGCTCACCTGTGACACACCTGTGACACACCTGTGACCCCCCCTGACCCCACCCCAGGTGTGCCCAGGTGTGCGCAGGTACCTCCGGGTGACTTGGTGGTGCCCCAGCCGCTGACGCTGCAGCTCTGCCCCGCCCGGGGACACCTGGGACACACCTGTGACACACCTGGGACACACCTGTGCCCTCACCTGTGACCTCACCTGAGCCCTCCCACCCACCGCAGCTGTGCCCAGGTGTGCCCAGGTGTGCCCAGGTGTGCCCAGGTGTGCCCAGGTACCTCCGGGTGACTCGGTGGTGCCCCAGCCGCTGACGCTGCAGCTCTGCCCCGCCCGGGGACACCTGGGGCTCACCTGGGGCACACCTGTGACACACCTGTGCCCTCACCTGTGACCTCACCTGAGCCCTCCCACCCACCGCACCTGTGCCCAGCTGTGCCCAGGTGTGCCCAGGTGTGCGCAGGTACCTCCAGGTGACTTGGTGGTGCCCCAGCCGCTGACGCTGCAGCTCTGCCCCGCCCGGGGACACCTGGGGCTCACCTGTGACACACCTGGCGCTCACCTGTGACCTCACCTGAGCCCTCCCACCCACCGCACCTGTGCCCAGGTGTGCCCAGGTGTGCCCAGGTGTGCCCAGGTGTGCCCAGGTGTGCGCAGGTACCTCCAGGTGACTTGGTGGTGCCCCAGCCGCTGACGCTGCAGCTCTGCCCCGCCCGCGGACACCTGGTGGCCACGCGGATCCTCTTGACGCGCGGCCCGAAGCGCACAGGTGCGTCCAGCCGCAGCAGCATGAAGTCGTTGTCGTTGCGCCGCGGGTCGTAGCCGGGGTGCACCTGCAGCCGCGAGACGCGGCGCACCTGGCCCGTACCTGCGCGCAGCGTGTTGGTGCCGATCAGCACCTGCAGCTCCCTGAAAGGACAGGTGACACAGGTGACACAGGTGAGACAGGTGAGCGCACCTGGCCCGTACCTGCGCGCAGGGTGTTGGTGCCGATCAGCACCTGCAGCTCCCTGAAAGGTGACACAGGTGACACAGGTGAGACAGGTGAGAGAGGTGAGATGGACAGGTGAGATGGGACAGGTGACACAGGTGACACAGGACAGGTGAGCGCACCTGGCCCATACCTGCACGCAGGGTGTTGGTGCCGATCAGCACCTGCAGCTCCCTGAAAGGTGAGACAGGTGAGAGGGACAGGTGAGAGGGACAGGTGACACAGGTGAGACAGGTGAGATAGAGCCCCATGGGACAGGTGACACAGGACAAGGTGGGATGGACAGGTGAGATGGGACAGGTGAGATGGGAAAGGTGAGCGCACCTGGCCCGTACCTGCGCGCAGCGTGTTGGTGCCGAACAGCACCTGCAGCTCCCTGAAAGGTGAGATGGACAGGTGAGATGGACAGGTGAGATGGACAGGTGAGACAGGTGAGACAGGTGAGAAGGTGAGATGGACAGGTGAGAGGGACAGGTGAGATGGGACAGGTGACACAGGACAGGTGAGCGCACCTGGCCCGTACCTGCGCGCAAGGTGTTGGTGCCGATCAGCACCTGCAGCTCCCTGCAAGGACAGGTGAGATGGGACAGGTGAGAGGGACAGGTGAGATGGACAGATGACACAGGTGACACAGGTGAGACAGGAGAGATAGAGCCCCATGGGACAGGTGACACAGGACAGGTGGGATGGACAGGTGAGATGGGACAGGTGAGCGCACCTGGCCTGTACCTGCCCGCAGGGTGTTGGTGCCGATCAGCACCTGCAGCTCCCTGAAAGGTGAGACAGGTGAGACAGGTGAGACAGGACAGGTGAGAGGGACAGGTGAGATGGAGCTCCATGGCACAGGTGAGAGGGGACAGGTGAGGTGGCTGCAGCACAGGTGAGCTGGGACATGTGTCACCACCCAGCCAGGTGTGCCCAGGTGTGTGTGTGACCTGTCCAGGTGTGCCCAGGTGTGCCCAGGTGTATCTCAGGTGTGTTTCACCTGTCCCAGGTGTGTGTTACCTGTCCCAGGTGTGAGTCTCACCTGATTGGCTGCCGGCAGTGCGCGGCCGTCAGCACCCACTGGGCCCCCAGGTGTGTGTGTGACCTGTCCAGGTGTGCCCAGGTGTATCTCAGGTGTGTTACCTGTCCCAGGTGTGAGTCTCACCTGATTGGCTGCCGGCAGTGCGCGGCCGTCAGCACCCACTGGGCCCCCAGGTGTGTGTGTGACCTGTCCAGGTGTATCTCAGGTGTGCCCAGGTGTACCTCAGGTGTGTGTGACCTGTCCAGGTGTGCCCAGGTGTATCTCAGGTGTGCCCAGGTGTGTGTTACCTGTACCAGGTGTGCCCAGGTGTGAGTCTCCCCTGATTGGCTGGCGGCAGTGCGCGGCCGTCAGCACCCACTGGGCCCCCAGGTGTGTGTATGACCTGTCCAGGTGTGTGTGTGACCTGTCCAGGTGTGTGTGTGACCTGTCCAGGTGTGCCCAGGTGTGTGTGTAACCTGTCCAGGTGTATCTCAGGTGTGTGTGTGACCTGTCCCAGGTGTGTGTGTGACCTGTCCAGGTGTATCTCAGGTGTGTGTGTGACCTGTCCCAGGTGTGTGTGTGACCTGTCCAGGTGTATCTCAGGTGTATCTCAGGTGTGTGTTACCTGTCCCAGGTGTGCCCAGGTGTGCCCAGGTGTGCCCAGGTGTGTGATTTACCTGATTGGCTGGCGGCAGTGCGCGGCCGTCAGCACCCACTGGGCGGCCCCCAGGTGTGTGTGTGACCTGTCCAGGTGTATCACAGGTGTGTGTGACCTGTCCAGGTGTGTGTGTGACCTGTCCCAGGTGTGCCCAGGTGTGTGTGTAACCTGTCCAGGTGTATCTCAGGTGTGTGTGACCTGTCCAGGTGTATCCCAGGTGTGTGTGTGACCTGTCCCAGGTGTGTGTGTGACCTGTCCAGGTGTGCCCAGGTGTATCTCAGGTGTATCTCAGGTGTGCCCAGGTGTGAGTCTCACCTGATTGGCTGCCGGCAGCACCCACTGGGCGGCCACCAGGTGTGTGTGTGACCTGTCCAGGTGTGTGTGTGACCTGTCCAGGTGTATCTCAGGTGTATCTCAGGTGTGTGTAACCTGTCCCAGGTGTGAGTCTCACCTGATTGGCTGCCGGCAGTGCGCAGCCATCAGCACCCACTGGGCCCCCAGGTGTGCGTGTGACCTGTCCAGGTGTATCACAGGTGTGTGTGACCTGTCCAGGTGTATCACAGGTGTGTGTGACCTGTCCAGGTGTGTGTGTGACCTGTCCAGGTGTGCCCAGGTGTGTGTGTGACCTGTCCAGGTGTGTGTGTGACCTGTCCAGGTGTGTGTGTAACCTGTCCAGGTGTATCTCAGGTGTGCCCAGGTGTGTGTTACCTGTCCCAGGTGTGCCCAGGTGTGAGTCTCCCCTGATTGGCTGGCAGCAGTGCGCGGCCGTCAGCACCCACTGGGCCCCCAGGTGTGTGTGTGACCTGTCCAGGTGTGCCCAGGTGTGTGTGTAACCTGTCCAGGTGTATCTCAGGTGTGTCCAGGTGTGTGTTACCTGTCCCAGGTGTGCCCAGGTGTGCCCAGGTGTGTGTTACCTGTCCCAGGTGTGAGTCTCACCTGATTGGCTGCCGGCAGTGCGCGGCCGTCAGCACCCACTGGGCGGCCACCAGGTGTGTGTGTGACCTGTCCAGGTGTATCCCAGGTGTGTGTTACCTGTCCCAGGTGTGCCCAGGTGTATCTCAGGTGTGCCCAGGTGTGCCCAGGTGTGTGATTTACCTGATTGGCTGCCGGCAGTGCGCGGCCGTCAGCACCCACTGGGCGGCCACCAGGCTCCCCCCGCACAGGATCTGCCCCCGCTTGGTCAGGGCCACCTGGAACGGCCGCTGGGCCACCGAGCAGGGCCGGCCGCCGATGATGCGCGACTCGTCCTCCTCGGGAACTGGGGGGAAAACGGGGAAAACGGGAAAAATGAGAAAAAATGGGAAAAAATGGGAAAAAATGGGGAGAAAATGGGGGAAAATGGGGAAAAAAAGGGTTAAAAATGGGGGAAAAGGGGGGAAATGTCCTGGACCGGCCGCTGGGCCACCGAGCAGGGCCGGCCGCCGATGATGCGCGACTCGTCCTCCTCGGGAACTGGGGGGAAAACGGGGGAAAACGGGAAAAATGAGAAAAAATGGGAAAAAATGGGGAAAAATGGGGGAAAATCAGGGAAAAAAAGGGTTAAAAATGGGGAAAAAATGGGGAAATGTCCGGGAGCGGCCACTGGGCCACCGAGCAGGGCCGGCCGCCGATGATGCGCGACTCGTCCTCCTCGGGAACTGCAAAATGGGGGAAAACGGTGAGAAAACGGGAAAAATGGGGGGAAAATGGGAAAAAATGGGGGGAAAATGGGGAAAAAGGGGGGAAAAATGGGGGAAATGTCCTGGAACGGCCGCTGGGCCACCGAGCAGGGCCAGCCCGGTGATGCGCGACTCGTCCTCCTCGGGAACTGGGGGAAAAAACGGGGAAAATGGGAAAAATGAGAAAAAATTGGGAAAAATGGGGAAAAATCAGTGGAAAAAAGGGTTAAAAATGGGGAAAAAATGGGGGAAAAAGGGGAAATGTCCGGGAGCGGCCACTGGGCCACCGAGCAGGGCCGGCCCCGATGATGCGCGACTCGTCCTCCTTGGGAACTGCAAAATGGGGGAAAATGGGAAAAATGAGAAAAAATGGGGGGGAAATGGTGAAAAAATTGAGAAAAAATGGGGGAAAAAATAGTGAAAAAATGGTTTAAAAATGGGGGGGAAATCCATGACTCGTCCTCCTCGGGAACTGGGGGAAAAAACAGGGAAAACAGTGAGAAAATAGGGAAAAAAAGGGAAAAAATGGTGAAAAAATGGAGAAAAATTGGGGAAAAACAGGGAAAAAATGGGTTAAGAAATGGGAAAAAATGGGGGAAAGATCCGTGACTCGTCCTCCTCGGGAACTGCAAAAATGGGAGAAAACAGTGAGAAAACGGGAAAAATGGTGGAAAAATGGGAAAAAATGGGGAAAAAATGTGAAAAAATGGGGAAAAATCAGTGGGAAAAAAGGGTTAAAAATGGGGAAAAAGGGGGAAATGTCCTGGAGCGGCCGCTGGGCCACCGAGCAGGGCCGGCCCCGGTGATGCGCGACTCGTCCTGCTTGGGAACTGGGGGGAAAAATGGGGAAAATGGGAAAAATGAGAAAAATGGGGAAAAACGGGAAAAAACAGTGAAAAAAAGGAGAAAAAATGGGGAAAAAACAGTGAAAAAATGGGTTAAAAATGGGGGGGAAATCCATGACCCTTCCTCCTCGGGAACTGGGGAAAAACAGGGAAAACAGTGAGAAAATAGGAAAAATAGTGAAAAAATGGGAAAAAACAGTGAAAAAATGGAGAAAAAAATGGGGAAAAACAGTGAAAAACAGGGAAAAAATGGAGAAAAATGGGGGAAAAACAGTGAAAAAATGGGTTAAGAAATGGGAAAAAATGGGGGAAATATCCGTGACTCGTCCTCCTCGGGAAATGCAAAAAATGGGGGAAAACTGTGAGAAAATGGGAAAAATGGTGAAAAAATGGGAAAAAATGGGGAGAAAAAGGAGAAAATATGGGGGAAAATGGGGAGAAAATGGAGAAAAAATGGGGAAAAAGGAAAAAAAAATGGGAAAAAATGGTGAAAATACAGGAAAAATGGGGGGAAATTGAATAGGAAATTGGAGAAAAAAATACAGGGGAAAAATCGGGAGAAAAAAAGGGAATTTTGTCCCAAAAATGGTGAAAATGGTGGGAAAGGGTAAAATAAAAGTAAATAAATTGCAAAAAATCTGAAAAAAAAAAGGAAAAATGGCAGGAAAATGGAGGGGGAAGGAAAAAAATGGGGGGGAAAGGAAGAAATGAGGAATTGACCGAAAAATGAGGAAATTTTAGGGAATTTTGGGGAAAAGAGGAGGAAAATCTGGGGGAAATGGGGGGAAATCGACCAAAAAAGGGGAAAATTGAATTTTTGGGGTCAGAAAATCCCCAAAAGCCCCAAAATGTCGATCCCGGAACCCCCCGGGGGCTCCCTGGGGTTTGGGCGGGGCCAGGTGGGGCCAGGTGTGGTCACGTGACAACTCAGCTGGCGGCCAATCAGGTGTGCCGGAAGGTGTGACGTCATTGAGAGGTCACGTGGCTCATCTGGGCGGGGTCGGGGTCTCACCTGCCCAGGTGAGCTGGGTGTGGTCAAGGTGTCACCTGTCCAGGTGTGCCCAGGGTCCCTCACCTGCCCAGGTGAGCTGGGTGGGGTCAGGGTCTCACCTGGGTGGGGTCAGGGTTCCTCACCTGCCCAGGTGAGCTGGGTGTGCCCAGGGTCTCACCTGCCCAGGTGAGCTGGGTGTGCCCAGGGTCTCACCTGTCCGGGTGAGCTGGGTGTGCCCAGGGTCTCACCTGGGTGTGCCCAGGGTCCCTCACCTGCCCAGGTGAGCTGGGTGTGCCCAGGGTCTCACCTGGGTGTGCCCAGGGTCTCACCTGTCCGGGTGAGCTGGGTGTGCCCAGGGTCTCACCTGGGTGTGCCCAGGGTCCCTCACCTGCCCAGGTGAGCTGGGTGTGCTCAGGGTCGCTCACCTGCCCAGGTGAGCTGGGTGGGGTCAGGGTCCCTCACCTGCCCAGGTGAGCTGGGTGTGCCCAGGGTCTCACCTGGGTGTGCCCAGGGTTCCTCACCTGTCCAGGTGAGCTGGGTGGGGTCAGGGTCTCACCTGGGTGTGCCCAGGGTCCCTCACCTGCCCAGGTGAGCTGGGTGTGGTCAGGGTCTCACCTGGGTGAGGTCAGGGTCCCTCACCTGTCCAGGTGAGTTGGGTGGGTGTGCCCAGGGTCTCACCTGTCCAGGTGAGCTGGGTGTGCCCAGGGTCTCACCTGGGTGGGGTCAGAGTTCCTCACCTGTCCAGGTGATCTGGGTGGGGTCAGGGTCTCACCTGGGTGTGCCCAGGGTCTCATCTGGGTGTGCCCAGGGTCCCTCACCTGCCCAGGTGAGCTGGGTGGGGTCAGGGTTCCTCACCTGTCCAGGTGAGCTGGGTGGGGTCAGGGTTCCTCACCTGTCCAGGTGAGCTGGGTGTGCCCAGGGTCTCACCTGGGTGGGGTCAGGGTTCCTCACCTGTCCAGGTGAGCTGGGTGGGGTCAGGGTTCCTCACCTGCCCAGGTGAGCTGGGTGTGCCCAGGGTCTCACCTGGGTGGGGTCAGGGTTCCTCACCTGTCCAGGTGAGCTGGGTGTGCCCAGGGTCTCACCTGGGTGGGGTCAGGGTTCCTCACCTGCCCAGGACATTCCAACCACGCCCAGGTGGGGCCGGGGCCACCTGGGGCCACCTTGGAAAGGGACCTGGACCTGGGACCACCTTGAACCCCTGACCACCTGGACAGTGACCACCTTGAACCCCTGACCACCTGGACTGTGGCCACCTGGACAGTGACCACCTGGACCCAAGTGACCACCCTGACCCCGTGACCACCCTGGCCATGGTCACCTGGAGCCCGTGTCCACCTCAACCATCATCACCTGGTTCTTTGGGCCACCAGGACAGTGACCACCATGACCCTAATGACCACCTGGACATTGTGAGCACCTTGGCCATGGTCACCTGGGTCCTGTGTCCACCTTCATCCTCTGACCACCTGGACCTTGGGAGCACCTTGAACCTGTGACCACCTTGAGGGTGTCCGTCTTGACCCCATGACCACCTGGACTGTGGCCACCTTGAGAGTGACCACCTGGACCTGGAACCACCTTGACCCTGTGACCACCTTGGCCATGGTCACCTGGAGCCTGTGTCCACCTCAACCATCATCACCTGGTTCTTTGGGCCACCAGGACAGTGACCACCATGACCCCAATGACCACCTGGACTGTGACCACCTTGAACCCCTGACCACCTTGACCATGTGGCCACCCTGGCCATGGTCACCTGGACCTGTGGCCACCTTGACCACAACTTGAACTTTGTGACCACCTTGACCATAAACACCTGGACATTGTGACCACCTTGACAGTGACCACCTGGACTTCATGATCACCTTGATCCTATGCCCAGCTTGACCACCTGGACCCTGTGACCACCTGGACACCTTGACCACCTTGAGAGTGACCACCTGGACCCTGTGACCACCTGGACACCTTGACCACCTTGAGAGTGACCACCTAGACTTCATGACTGCCTTGACCATGACCACCTGGACCTCGGGACTACCTTGACCACCTTGACTCTGTGGCCACCTGGACTTGCAACCACCTTGACCACCTTGATCGTGATCACCTGAACTCTGTGACCACCCTGAGAGTGACCACCTGGACCTGTGACCACCTGGACCTTGGAACTACCTGGACCTCGGAACCACCTGGACAGTGACCACCTTGAGAGTGACCACCTGGACCTTGGAACCACCCGGACGTTGGGACCACCTGGACATTGGGACCATCTGAACATTGGGACCACTTGAACCTGTGACAACCTGAGCCCCATGACCACCTGAACTGTGGCCACCTGATCCTTGGGACCACCTGGACAGTGGCCACCTGGACCTTGTGACCACCTGGTCCTTGAGACTACCTGGACCTGGGACAATCTGGACCTGGGACTACCTGAGCCCTGTGACCACCTGGACTGTGACCACCTGGACTGTGACCACCTGGACCTTGGAACCACCTGGACTTTGGAACCACCTGGACAGTGACCACCTTGAGAGTGACCACCTGGACCTTGGAACCACCCGGACCTGTGACCACCTGAACTGTGGCCACCTGGACCTTGGAACCACCTGGACTTTGGAACCACCTGAACCTTGGGACCACCTGCACCTTGAGTCCACCTTGACCATGAGAACCTTGAGAGTGACCACCTGGACCTTGGAACCACCTTGACCACTCTGAGAGTGACCACCAGGACCTGTGACCACCTGGACTGTGACCACCTGGACTGTGACCACCTGGACTGTGACCACCCGGGCCCCACGGCCACCTGGAGGCCACGCCCCCGTCCCTCAGTGGCCCCTCCCCCCCGTGGCTCCGGTGTCTCGGGGTTGGGACATCGGCCCCACCGGACTGGTGGGACTGGTTTGGACTGGTGGGGACGGGGGAACCTCCCTGGCTCTGGAATCCCGGAACTCCTCCCACGGATTGCAGGGACATCCTGGAGGAGCTTTGGTTCCACCTGAGCTCACCTGTGCTCACCTGGCTCCACCTGGTCCCACCTGAGCTCACCTGAGCTCACCTGAGCTCACCTGAAACCATCTGAGCCCACCTGAGCTCACCTGGTCCCACCTGTGCTCACCTGGCTCCACCTGGTCCCACCTGGGCTCACCTGAGCTCACCTGAAACCATCTGAGCCCACCTGAGCTCACCTGGTCCCACCTGAGCTCACCTGGGCTCACCTGGTCCCACCTGAGCTCACCTGTGCTCACCTGGGCTCACCTGAAACCATCTGAGCCCACCTGAGCTCACCTGGTCCCACCTGAGCTCACCTGTGCTCACCTGAGCTCACCTGAAACCATCTGAGCCCACCTGAGCTCACCTGGTCCAACCTGAACTCACCTGAGCTCACCTGGTCCCACCTGAGCTCACCTGTGCTCACCTGAGCTCACCTGAAACCATCTGAGCCCACCTGAGCTCATCTGAAACCATCTGAGCTCACCTGAAACCACCTGGTCGCATGTGGTCCCACCTGAGCTCACCTGGTCCCACCTGAGCTCACCTGGTCCCACCTGAGCTCACCTGAAACCACCTGACCCCACCCGGTCACATGTGGTCCCACCTGAGCTCACCTGGTCCCACCAGGTCCCCCCTGGTCCAGGTGGAATTCTGGTGGTCACTGCTGGTCCCTCCCGTGGGAAAAGCTCTCCTGGGAATTCTCTGGCCACCGTGACCACCTGGACAGTGACCACCCTGAGAGTGACCACCTGGACAGTGATCACCTGGACAGTGACCACCCTGAGAGTGACCACCTGGACCTGTGACCACCTGGACCTGTGACCACCTTGACCTGTGACCACCTGGACCCTGTGACCACCTGGACCTTGGGGTCACCTTGACACCTTGTCCACCATGAGCACCTTGAGAGTGACCACCTGCACCTTGGGACCACCTGGGCCCTGTGACCACTCTGAGAGTGACCACCATGACCCTGTGACCACCTGGACCTTGCAACAACCTTGACCGCGACCACCCTGAGAGTGACCACCTGGACATTGGGACCACCTTGACCTGTGACTGCCTTGACCATGTGACCACCTGGACAGTGACCACCTTAACCATGACCAGAGTGACCACCTGGACCTGTGACTGCCTTGAATGACCACCTGCACCTTGGGGCCACCTTGGCCATGAGCATCTTGAGAGTGACCACCTGGTCTTCATGACCACCTTGACCTGTGACCACCTTGAGCGACCACCTGGACAGTGACCACCTGGACCCTGTGACCACCTGGACCTTGGCACCACCTTGACCACGACCACCTTGAGAGTGACCACCTGGACTTCGTGACCATCTTGACCACCTGCACCTTGGAGCCACCTTGACCATGAGCACCATGAGCACCTTGAGAGTGGCCACCTGGACATTGGGACCACCTTGACCATGAGCACCTTGACCATGTGACCACCTGGACAGTGACCACCTTAACCATGACCAGAGTGACCACCTGGACCTGTGACTGCCTTGAATGACCACCTGCACCTTGGGGCCACCTTGACCATGACCACCTTGACCACCCTGACAGTGACCACCTGGATTTCATGACCACCTTGACCTGTGACCACCTTGAGAGTGACCACCTGGACCTTGGCACCACCTTGACCCTGTGACCACTCTGAGAGTGACCACCATGACCCTGTGACCACCTGGACCTTGCAACAACCTTGACCGCGACCACCCTGAGAGTGACCACCTGGACATTGGGACCACCTTGACCTGTGACCACCTGGACCATGTGACCACCTGGACAGTGACCACCTTAACCATGACCAGAGTGACCACCTGGACCTGTGACTGCCTTGATTGACCACCTGGACCGTGGGGCCACCTTGACCATGAGCATCTTGAGAGTGACCACCTGGTCTTCATGACCACCTTGACCTGTGACCACCTTGAGCGACCACCTGGACCTTGACACCACCTGGACCCTGTGACCACCTGGATCTTGCAACCACCTTGACCACGACCACCATGAGAGTGACCACCTGGACTTCGTGACCACCTTGACCACCTGCACCTTGGAGCCACCTTGACCATGAGCACCATGAGCACCTTGAGAGTGGCCACCTGGACATTGGGACCACCTTGACCCTGTGACCACCTTGACTATGTGACCACCTGGACAGTGACCACCTTAACCATGACCAGAGTGACCACCTGGACCTGTGACTGCCTTGATTGACCACCTGGACCGTGGGGCCACCTTGACCATGAGCACCTTGAGTGACCACCTTGATCATGACCACCTGGATCTTGGAGTCACCTTGACACCTTGTCCACCCTGACAGTGACCACCTTGACCATGACCACCTGGACCCTGTGACCACCTGGACCTTGGGACCACCTTGACCATGAGCACCTTGACCACCCTGGGACTGACCAACTGGACATTGGCACCACTTGGACCTGTGACCACTTGGGCCTTGGGACCACCCTGAGAGTGACCACCTGGACTTCATGACCACCTTGACCATGACCACCTGGACCATGTGACCACCTGGACAGTGACCACCTTAACCGTGACCAGAGTGACCACCTGGACCTGTGACTGCCTTGAATGACCACCTGCACCTTGGGGCCACCTTGGCCATGACCACCTTGACCACCCTAAGAGTGACCACCTGGATTTCATGACCACCTGGACATTGGGACCACCTGGACAGTGACCACCTGCACCATGACCAGAGTGACCACCTGGACCTTGGGGCCACCTTGACCATGAGCACCTTGAGAGTGACCACCTGGACCTGTGACCACATGGACCTTGGGGTCACCTTGACACCTTGTCCACCCTGACAGTGACCACCTGGACTTTATGGCCACCTTACCATGAGTGATTCTGAGACCACCTGGACAGTGACCACCTGCACCTTGGGACCACCTGGACAGTGACCACCCTGAGAGTGACCACCTTCACCCTGTGACCACCTTGACCCTGTGACCACCTGGACCCTGTGACCAACTTGACCATGTGACCACCTTGAGAGTGACCACCTGGACATTGTGACCACCTGGACCATGACCAGAGTGACCACCTGGACCTGTGACTGCCTTGAGTGACCACCTGCACCTTGGGACTACCCAGACTTCATGACCACCTTAGGAGTGACCACCTTGACCATGAGCACCTGAGCCCTGTGACCACCTTGACCTGTGACTGCCTTGAATGACCACCTGCACCTTGGGGCCACCTTGACCATGAGCACCTTGAGAGTGGCCACCTGGACTTCTTGACTACCTGGACCCTGTGACCACCTGGACCTTGGGACCACCTTGACCATGAGCACCTTGACCACCCTGGGACTGACCAACTGGACATTGTGACCACCTGGACAGTGACCATCCTAACCACGACCAGAGTGACCACCTTGACCTGTAACCACTTTGACCACCCTGAGAGTGACCACCTTGGCCTTGTGTCCACCTTGAGTGACCACCTTGACCATGAGCACCTTGAGAGTGACCACCTGGACCTTGGCACCATCTGGACCCTGTGACCACCCTGAGAGTGACCACCTGGACATTGGGACCACCTTGACCATGAGCACCCTGAAGCCACCTGGACAGCAACCACCTTGACCATGTGACCACCTTGAGAGTGACCACCTGGACAGTGACCACCTTGACCATGAGCACCGTGACCACCCTGACCATGAGCACCGTGACCACCTTGAGAGTGACCACCTTGAGTGACCATCTTGACCCCTCGACCACCCTGAGTGACCACCTGGACCTTGGGGCCACCTTGAGTGACCACCCTGAGTGTCCGCCCTGAGTGACCACCCTGACCACCTGGACCCCTTGTCCACCCTGAGTGACCGCCCTGAGTGACCGGGAAGTTTGGGGGTGGCCCCGAGGTTTGGGGGTCCCGCCCGGGAGTGGCGGATTTGGGGCGAGGAACGCCGGGATGGGGTCGGAAACTCCCGGGAATTCCGAGGGGGACGGATCCGACGGGACCCCGGGGGACTCCCAAAAACCCCAAAACCACCAGAAATCAAAACCCCAAAACCGCAAAACCCGAAAACCCCAAACCCCAAAAACCAAACTTCAAACCCCAAATTCCCAAACCCCAAACCTCAACCCCCAAATCCCCAGAATCCCAAACCCCAAACCCCAATAACCAAACCTCAACCCCCAAATTCCCAAACCTCAAACCCCAAATCCCCAGAATCCCAAACCCCAAAAACCCCAAACCCCAAACCCCAAATCCCCAGAATCCCAAACCCCAAATCCCCAGAATCCCAAACCCCAAATCCCAAACCCCAAATTCCCAAACCTCAACCCCCAAATCTCCAGAATCCCAAACCCCAAACCCCAAATCCCCAGAATCCTAAACCCCAAACCCCAAACCCCCAGAATCCCAAAACCCAAAACACCAAAAACCCCAAATCCCAAACCCCCAAACCCCAAACCTCAACCCCCAAATCCCCAGAATCCCAAACCTCAAAATCCCAAAACCAAAGTTCCTCAAAACCCCCAAATCCCAAAATCCCCAAAAACCCCAAACCCAAAATCCCAAAACCTCAAAGCCCGAACCCCAAACCCCCAAAAAACCAAACCCCCAAAATCCCCAAAAACCCCAAACCCCAAATCCCAAAATCCCCAAAACCCAAAATCCCAAACTCCAAAGCCCAAAACTCAAAAAACCCAAACCCCGAAATCCCCAAACCCAAAAAACCCAAACCCCAAAATCACCAAATCCCAAAACCCAAAATCCCAAATCCCTCAACCCCAAAACCCCAAAACTGGAATTCCCAAAACCCCAAAATTCCTGAAACAATTCCCAAAATTCCCAAAATAATTCCCCAAATCATTCCCAAAATTCCTAAAATAATTCCAGAAATGCCCAAAATTATTCCCCAAACCATTCCCGAAATTCCCAAACCATTCCCAAAATTCCTGAAAAAATTCCTGAAATTGCCCAAAATTCCTGAAAAAATTCCTGAAATTCCCCAAACTTCCTGAGACCATTCCCAAAATTCCCCAAACCATTCCCAAAATTCCCCAAACCATTCCCAAAATTGCCCAGACCATTCCCAAAATTGCCCAAAAATTCTCAAACCATGCCTGAAATTCACAAAATTGTTCCCAAAATTCCAGAAATTATTCCTGAAATTCCCAAAATAATTCCTGAAAGTCCCAAAATTCCCAAAATGATTCCAACAATGTCCAAAATTATTCCCAAAACCATTCCTGAAATTCTCAAAATTCCCCGAAATTCCCCAAACCATCCCGGAAATTCCCGAAACCATTCCTGAAATTCCCCAAAATTATTCAAAACCATTCCCAAAATTCCCCAAAACAATTCCCAAAATTGCCCAAAAATTCCCCAAACCATCCCCAAAATTCCCCAAACCATCCCCAAAATTCCCCAAACCATTCCCAAAATTCCCCAAAATTCCCCAAACCATTCCCAAAATTCCCCAAACCATTCCCAAAATTCCCCAAAATTCCCCAAACCATTCCCAAAATTCCCCAAACCATTCCCAAAATTGCCCAAAATTCCTGAAACCATTCCTGAAATTGCCCAAAATTCCCCAAACAATTCCCAAAATTCTCGAAACCACTCCCAAAATTGCCCAAAATTCCCCAAACCATCCCCAAAATTGCCTGAAAATTTCCAAAACAATTCCCGAAATTGCCCAAAATTCCCCAAACAATTCCCAAAATTGCCCAAAAATTCCTGAAACCATTCCTGAAATTGCCCAAAATTCCCGAAACCATTCCCAAAATTCCCCAAACCATTCCAAAAATTGCCCAAAATTCCTGAAACCATTCCTGAAATTCCCGAAACAATTCCCAAAAACTGCCCAAAATTCCCCAAACCATTCCCGAAATTCCCCAAAATTCCCGACCCGTTCCCGAAATCGCGGCTCCCCTCCCCCACTCACGCTCCTGGCCGCCGCGCGCCCGCGGGAGGAGGAGGAGGAGGAGGAGGAGCAGCGGGAGGGGGATGAAGGCTCCGGGAGCCATTGCTGGGAACGGCAGAGAGAGAAAAACCACCGGCAGAGAGGGGGTTAAAGGGGCGGGGCCAGAGGGGTTCGGGGATTTTTGGGGGGAATTTTTGGGGATTTTTTTGGCATTCTTTTGGGGGAATTTTTGGAATTGTGGGGGATTTTTTGGGGGAAATTTGGGGGAATTTTTGGGGATTTTTTTGGGATTTTTTGGGGGGAATTTTTGGAATTGTGGGGGATTTTTTGGGGGGAATTTTTGGAATTTTGGGGGATTTTTTGGGGATTTTTAGGGGGAATTTTTGGAATTTTGGGGGATTTTGGGGGGATTTTAGGGATTTTTGGAGGGATTTTGGGGGAATTTTTTGGGGATTTTGGGGGGATTTTTGGGGGGAATTTTTGGGATTTTTGGGGTGAATTTTTTGAATTTTGGGGGGAATTTGGGGGATTTTGGGGGGAAATTTTGGGATTTTATAGGGGGATTTTAGGGATTTTTGGAGGGATTTTGGGGGAATCTTTTGGGATTTTTTGGGGAGAATTTTTGGAATTTTTGGGGGAATTTGGGGGATTTTGTGGGGAAATTTGGGGGATTTTGTGGGGAAATTTGGGGGGAATTTTTGGGATTTTTGGGGGGAAATTCGGGGGAATTTTGGGGATTTTTGGAGGGGATTTTGGGGAATTTTGGGGATTTTGGGGAAATTTTGGGGATTTGGGAGGAATTTGGGGATTTTTGGGCTGAATTTGGGGGGCATTTTGTGGAAATTTTGTGGGAATTTTGAGGATCATGATTTCAGGTGGGTTCAGGTGAGATCCAGGTAAAACCCAGGTGGGATTTGGGGAAATTTTGGGAATTTTGGGGCTCATGAATCCAGGTGAGAGCCAGGTGAGAGCCAGGTGGGATCCAGGTAAAATCTGGGGGGATTTTGGGGGGAATTTTGGGGCTCATGAATCCAGGTGAGAGCCAGGTGAGATCCAGGTAAAATCCAGGTGGGATCTGGGGGGATTTTGGGGGAATTTGGATCCAGGTGGAATCCGGGTGGGATCCAGGTGGGATCTCACCTGGATCCAAACCCCCAAAATTCCCCCCACATCCCACCTGCATTGTGGCCACGCCCCCCCCTCCAAATTCTATCTGGATTTTGGCCACGCCCCCTCCCGGCTACCTGGATCCCAAACCCCAAAATTCTCCAAAAAATCCCACCTGGGTCAGAACTCACCTGGATGGATCTCACTGGATCGGGCTCATCTGGATCAGACTCACCTGGATCGGGGCTCACTCACCTGGCTCGGACTCACCTGGCTCGGACTCACCTGGCTCGGACTCACCTGGCTCGGACTCACCTGGATCTCACCTGGCTGGGACTCACCTGGATCGGGGCTCACTCATCTGGATCGGGACTCACCTGGCTCCGACTCACCTGGATCAGGCTCACCTGGATCAGGCTCACCTGGATCAGGGCTCACTCACCTGCATCTCACCTGGATCAGGCTCACCTGGATGAGACTCACCTGCATCTCACCTGGATCAGGCTCACCTGGATGAGACTCACCTGGATCAGGCTCATCTGGATCTGACCTGGATCTCACCTGGCTCGGATTCACCCGGACCTCACCTGGATCTCACCTGACACAGTCTCACCTGGATCGGGGCTCACCTGGCTCTCACCTGGATCGGGGCTCACCTGGCTCTCACCTGGCTCAGATTCCCCTGGATCTCACCTGGCTCTCACCTGTCTCGGTCTCACCTGGCTCGCGCTCACCTGGGTCTCACCTGGATCTCACCTGGCTCTCACCCGGCTCTCACCTGTCTCGGTCTCACCTGGCTCGCGCTCACCTGGATCTCACCTGGCTCGGTCTCACCTGGCTCGGTCTCACCTGGATCTCACCCGGCTCTCACCTGGATCTCACCCGGCTCTCACCTGGCTCGGATTCCCCTGGGTCTCACCCGGCTCTCACCTGGCTCTCACCTGGCTCTCACCTGTCTCGGTCTCACCTGGCTCTCACCTGTCTCGGTCTCACCTGGCTCGCGCTCACCTGGGTCGGGCCGGGAGCTCTTATAGGGGGAGGGTGGGTGGGGGAGGGGCGGGATGGGGGTGGGGGAGGGGCGGTGACGCGGGGGAGGGAGGGGCCCCCGGGAGGAGCCCCCGCACCGGGTGGGGGAGGGGCCCGGCGAGGAAGCGCCCGAGGGGGGGGAGGGGAGGAGAAGCGGCCCCTCCCCCACTGCTGAGCCCGGCCCTGAGCTCGGTTCCGGTCCTGATCCCGGTCCTCGTCCTGATCCTGATCCCGATCCTCGGCCTGATCCTGGTCCTGAGCCTAATCCCGGTCCTGATCCTGATCCCGATCCTCGGCCTGATCCTAATCCTGATCCCGATCCTGATCCTGATCCTGATCCTGATCCCGATCCTGATCCTCGTCCTGATCCTGATCCCGATCCTCGTCCTGATCCTGATCCTGATCCTGATCCTCGTCCTGATCCTGATCCTGATCCCGATCCTGATCCTGGTCCTGATCCCGGTCCTGATCTGAGCCTAATTCTGATCCTGATCCCGGTCCTGATCCTGATCCTGGTCCTGATCCTGATACCGGTCCTGAGCCTAATTCTGATCCCAGTCCTGATCCCGATCCTGATCCTGATCCCGATCCTGATCCTGACCCCAGTCCTGGTCCCAGTCCTGATCCTGATCCTGATCCCGGTCCTGGCCCCTGTTCAGATCCTGGTCTGGGTCCGAACCCTGATCCGGGTTCTAATCCCAATCCCCGTTCGTATCTTGGTCCCGGTCCCGGTCCTGATCCTGAGCCTAATCCTGATCCCGGTCAAGGTCCTGGTCCTAACCCTGGTCCGAACCCTGATCTGGGTCCTAATCCCAATCCCTGTCCTTATCTTGATCCTGATCCTGATCCTGACCCTGATCCCGGTCCTGGCCCCTGTTCAGATCCTGGTCTGGGTCCGAACCCTGATCCGGGTCCTAAACCCGATCCCCGGCCTTATCTTGGTCCTGGTCTGGGTCTTGATCTGGGTCCTAATTCTGATCCTGAGCCTAATCCTGATCCCAATCCTAGTCCTGATCCCCATCCTGGTCCTAATCCCTGTCCTGATCCTGATTCTGATTCTAGTCTTGATCACGATTCCAATCCTGATCCTGATCCCGATCCCGATCCTGATCCCAATCCTGATCCTGATCCCGATCCCGATCCCGATCCCAATCCCGATCCCGATCCTGATCCCAGTCCTGATCCTGATCCCGATCCTGATCCTGATCCCGATCCCTGATCCTGATCCTGATCCCGATCCTGATCCCGATCCTGATCCTGATCCCGATCCCGATCCCGATCCTGATCCCAGTTCTGATCCCGATCCCGATCCTGATCCCAGTTCTGATCCTGATCCCCAGCTGTGACCCCTCCCCCAGGTGTGTCCCCAGCTGTGTCCCCTCAGGTGTGACAGGTGACCCCAGCTGTGTTCCCAGGTGTGTCCCCTGCTGTGACCCCAGGTGTCCCCAGGTGTGTCCCCTCAGGTGTCCCCAGCTGTGTCCCCTCAGGTGTGACAGGTGACCCCAGCTGTGTTCCCAGGTGTGTCCCCTGCTGTGACCCCAGGTGTCCCCAGGTGTGTCCCCTCAGGTGTCCCCAGCTGTGTCCCCTCAGGTGTGACAGGTGACCCCAGCTGTGTTCCCAGGTGTGTCCCCTGCTGTGACCCCAGGTGTCCCCAGGTGTGTCCCCTCAGGTGTCCCCAGCTGTGTCCCCTCAGGTGTGACAGGTGACCCCAGCTGTGTTCCCAGGTGTGTCCCCTGCTGTGACCCCAGGTGTCCCCAGGTGTGTCCCCTCAGGTGTCCCCAGCTGTGTCCCCTCAGGTGTGACAGGTGACCCCAGGTGTGTCCCCTGCTGTGTCCCCTCCCCCCCAGCTGTGTCCCCAGCTGTGTCCCCTCAGGTGTCCCCAGCTGTGTCCCCTCAGGTGTGACAGGTGACCCCAGCTGTGTCCCCTGCTGTGTCCCCTCCCCCGAGTCCCCCCCGCCCTCACCTGTCCCAGCCCTTCGTGTGGGACCTGGCACCGGGGGGACACCTGAGGGGACACAGGGACACCCACGGGGACACCTGAGGGGACACATCTGACACTGAGGGGACACAGGGACACCCAGGGGGACACAGGTGGGACACAGGTGACAATGAGGGGACACAGGGACACCCAGGGGGACACAGGTGGGACACAGGTGACAATGAGGGGACACAGGGACACCCACGGGGACACAGGTGGGACACATCTGACACTGAGGGGACACAGGGACACCCACGGGGACACAGGTGGGACACAGGTGACAATGAGGGGACACAGGGACACCCACGGGGACACAGGTGGGACACAGGTGACAATGAGGGGACACAGGGACACCCACGGGGACACAGGTGGGACACAGGTGACAATGAGGGGACACAGGGACACCCACGGGGACACAGGTGGGACACAGGTGACACTGAGGGGACACCTGAGGGGCACCTGAGGGGACGATGAGAGGACACAAGTGACACCTGAGGTGACACAGCGAATCACAAAGGGACACCTGAGGGGACACAGGTGACACCTGAGGGGACACAGGTGACACTGGGGATCACAAAGGGACACCTGAGGGGACACAGGTGACACCTGAGGGGATCACAAAGAGACACCTGAGGGGACACAGGGACAATGAGGAGCCCCCAGGTGACACCTGAGGGGACACAAGTGACACCTGAGGTGACACCTGAGGGGGCCCGGCAGTGGCCGCACCCCCGGCCGGCGACAGTGACAGCGACAGCGACAGCGACACCGACAGCGCCAGCGCGGGGGGCGGGGCCTGACCGGTCCCGCCGGTGCCACCGTGTGCCAGCCGTGTGTCACCCGTGTGTCACCTGTGTGTCACATGTGTGCCACCCCTGTGCCACCCCTGTGTCACCGCTGTCACCTCCGGGCCGGGAGGGGAGCGCAGCCCCGCCCCCACCCGCGCTGGGACAGCGGGGGTGGCACTGGGGACACTGGGGACACTGGGGTGGCACTGGGGGTGACACTGGGGTGGCACTGGGGACACTGGGGACTCTGGGGTGGCACTGGGGACACTGGGGACACTGGGGTGGCACTGGGGACACTGGGGTGGCACTGGGGGTGACACTGGGGTGGCACTGGGGGCACTGGGGACACTGGGGACACTGGGGTGGCACTGGGGACACTGGGGACACTGGGGTGGCACTGGGGACACTGGGGTGGCACTGGGGACACTGGGGACACTGGGGTGGCACTGGGGACTCTGGGGTGGCACTGGGGTGGCACTGGGGTGGCACTGGGGTGGCACTGGGGACACTGGGGTGGCACTGGGGGTGACACTGGGGTGGCACTGGGGACACTGGGGACTCTGGGGTGGCACTGGGGACACTGGGGACACTGGGGTGGCACTGGGGACACTGGGGTGGCACTGGGGGTGACACTGGGGTGGCACTGGGGGCACTGGGGACACTGGGGACACTGGGGTGGCACTGGGGACACTGGGGACACTGGGGTGGCACTGGGGACACTGGGGTGGCACTGGGGACACTGGGGACACTGGGGTGGCACTGGGGACTCTGGGGTGGCACTGGGGTGGCACTGGGGTGGCACTGGGGTGGCACTGGGGACACTGGGGTGGCACTGGGGGTGACACTGGGGTGGCACTGGGGGTGACACTGGGGACACTGGGGTGGCACTGGGGACACTGGGGACTCTGGGGTGGCACTGGGGTGGCACTGGGGTGGCACTGGGGACACTGGGGTGGCACTGGGGACACTGGGGTGGCACTGGGGTGGCACTGGGGTGGCACTGGGGACACTGGGGACTCTGGGGACACTGGGGACACTGGGGTGGCACTGGGGTGGCACTGGGGACTCTGGGGTGGCACTGGGGTGGCACTGGGGTGGCACTGGGGACACTGGGGTGGCACTGGGGGCACTGGGGACACTGGGGACACTGGGGTGGCACTGGGGACACTGGGGTGGCACTGGGGACACTGGGGACACTGGGGACACTGGGGTGGCACTGGGGACACTGGGGTGGCACTGGGGACTCTGGGGTGGCACTGGGGTGGCACTGGGGGTGACACTGGGGTGGCACTGGGGTGGCACTGGGGTGGCACTGGGGACACTGGGGACACTGGGGTGGCACTGGGGACACTGGGGACACTGGGGACACTGGGGACACTGGGGTGGCACTGGGGACACTGGGGTGGCACTGGGGTGGCACTGGGGACACTGGGGACACTGGGGTGGCACTGGGGACACTGGGGACACTGGGGTGGCACTGGGGTGGCACTGGGGACTCTGGGGTGGCACTGGGGTGGCACTGGGGTGGCACTGGGGACTCTGGGGTGGCACTGGGGTGGCACTGGGGACACTGGGGACACTGGGGTGGCACTGGGGTGGCCCAGGTGACACTGGTGACATGGGGGTGACAGTGGTGACACCAGGGGTGGCACAGAGGACACCGGTGACACTGAGGTGGTGACACTGGGCTGGCACTGGGGGTGGCACTGAGGGGGTGGCACTGGGGACACTGGGGTGGCACTGGGGACACTGGGAGCGGCAGTTGTGACACTCAGGGGTGGCCCAGGTGGCACTGGTGACACTGGGGGTGGCACTGGTGGCCCCAGGGTGACCCGGGGGTGGCACTGAGGGGGTGGCACAGGTGACACCGGCGTGGTGACACCAGGGGTGGCCCCAGGGTGACCCGGGGTGGCACTGCAGGGGTGGCACTGGGGGTGCCACAGGTGACACTGGGTGGTGACACTGGGGTGGCACTGGGGTGACACTGGGGTGGCACTGGGGACACTGGGGACACTGGGGTGACGCTGAGGTGACAGTGGGGGGGTGGCAGTGGAGACACCGGGGGTGGCACTGAGGTGACACTGCAGGTGACACTGACGGGGTGGCACTGGGGACATCGGGGTGGCACTGGTGACACTGGGATGGTGGCACTGAGGTGACACCCGGGGGTGGCACTGGGGGTGACACTGATGGGGTGGCAGTGGAGACACCAGGGGGTGGCACTGAGGTGACACTGCAGGTGACACTGGGGACACTGAGGGTCGCACTGGGGACACTGGGGTGGCACTGGGGTGGCACTGACGGGGTGGCACAGGTGACACTGGGGACACTGGGGTGGCACTGGGGTGGCTCTGGGGTGACCTGATGGGGTGGCAGTGGTGACATTCGGGGGTGACACTGAGGGTGACACTGATGGGGTGACACTGGGGACACTGGGGTGGCGGTGGGGTGACACTGAGGGGGTGGCAGTGCATTGGGGTGGCAGTGGTGACACTGGGATGGTGGCACTGGGGACACTGAAGGTGACACTGAAGGGGACACTGGGGGGTGGCACTGGGGTGACACTGATAGGGTGGCCCTGGGGACACTGGGGATGACACAGGTGACACTGGGATGACAGTAGTGACACTGGGGTGGCACTGGGGACACTGGGGTGACACTGGGGTGGCACTGGGGACACTGGGGACACTGGGGTGACACTGGGGTGACACTGGGGTGGCACTGGGGACACTGGGGTGGCACTGGGGTGGCACTGGGGTGGCACTGGGGACACTGGGGACACTGGGGGCACTGGGGTGGCACTGGGGACACTGGGGTGGCACTGGGGTGGCACTGGGGACACTGGGGACACTGGGGTGGCACTGGGGTGGCACTGGGGACACTGGGGACACTGGGGTGACACTGGGGTGGCACTGGGGACACTGGGGACACTGGGGGCACTGGGGACACTGGGGACTCTGGGGTGGCACTGGGGTGGCACTGGGGACACTGGGGACACTGGGGGCACTGGGGTGGCACTGGGGACACTGGGGTGACACTGCTGGGGACACTGGGGTGGCACTGGGGACACTGGGGACACTGGGGTGGCACTGGGGACACTGGGTCAAGGCGTGGAAGGTCAAGAGGTCAAACCACGGAGGGGTCATGGGGTCACTGGGCGTGGCCAGCATTTGGGGGCGTGGTCAGGTTGGGGGCGTGGCCAGATCGGGGGTGTGGCTGCTCTTGCGGGGCGTGGCCAAGTTTAGGGGCGTGGCCACTCATGGGGGGCGTGGCCAAATTCACAGGGTGTGGTCATGTTCAGGGGGCGTGGTCAAATTTAGGGGGCGTGGCTAATTTGGGGGTGTGGTCAAGTTTGGGGGCGTGGCTACGACTTTGGGGGCGTGGCCAGGTTTAGGGGCGTGGCTGATTTGGGGTATGGTCACGTTTGGGGAGTGGCTAAGGGATTGGGGGCGTGGCCAAGTTTGGGGCGTGGCTGATTGGGGGTGTGGACAAGTTTGGGGGCGTGGCTAAGGGTTCGGGGCGTGGCCAACTTTGGGGGCGTGGCTGATTTGGGGTGTGGTTAGTGGTTGGGGGCGTGGCCAAGTTCAGAGGGCGTGGCTATTTTGGGGGTGTGGTCATGTTTAGGGGGCGTGGTCAAATTTAGGAGGCGTGGTTAATTTGGGCTGTGGTCAAGTTCGGGGGCGTGGCTAAGAGTTTGTGGGCGTGGCCAAGTTTTGGGGCGTGGCTGATTTGGGGGCGTGGCCAAGTTTGGGGGCGTGGTTGATTGGGGGCGTGGTTTATTTGGGGCGTGGTCAAGTTTGGGGGTGTGGTCATGTTAGGGGTGTGGCCAACTTCGGGGGCGTGGCTAAGGGTTTGGGGCGTGGCCATGTTCAGGGGGCGTGGCTAAGAGTTTGGGGCGTGGCCAAGTCCAGGGGCGTGGCTAAGGGTTTGGGGCGTGGCCAGGTTTTGGGGTGTGGCTGATTTGGGGGTGTGGCTAAGGGTTTGGGGGCGTGGCCTGGATTTTGGGGGCGGGTTTGCTGGGATTGGGGGCGTGGCCAGGTGAGGGGCAGGTTTGGGGGCGTGGCCAGGATTTGGGGGGTGTGGCCACAATTTGGGATTCTCAGGGGGGATTTGGGGGGATTTTTGGAGACTTTGGGGGAATTTTTTTATTTTTTGTGATTTTGGGCTGGGTTTTAAAAAATTTGGGATGGATTTTAAAAAATTTGGGATGGATTTCTTCAGGATTTTTTTGGGGAGGATTTTTGGGGTAGAATTTTGGGGTGGAATTTTGGGATTTCAGGGTGGATTTTTGGGAATTTTTGGGGTGGAATTTTGGGATTTTGGGGTGGATTTGGGGGGATTTTGGGGGTGGATTTTTGGGGTGGAATTTTGGGATTTCAGGGTGGATTTTTGGGGTGGAATTTCGGGATTTTTTGGTTGGATTTTTGGGATGGAATTTTGGAATTTTGGGGTAGAATTTTGGGATGGAATTTTGGGATTTTGGGGATAGATTTTTGGGTATTTTTGGGATGGAATTTTGGAATTAGGGGGTGGATTGTTGGAGATCTTTCTGGTGGATTTTGTGGATTTTTGGGACTTTGGGGCTGGATTTTTGGGGTGGAGTTTGGGGATTTTGGTCTGGATTTTTGGTATTTTGGAGTGGAATTTTGGGATGAAATTTTGGGATTTTGGGGTGGATTTTTTGGGATGAAATTTTGGGGTTTGGGGGTGGATTTTTGCAGTGGAATTTTGGGATTTGTGGGTGAATTTTTGGGGTGGAATTTTGGGATTTTGGGGGTGGTTTTATGAGGTAGAATTTTGGGACTTGGGGCTGGATTTTTGGGGTGGAATTTTGGGATTTTGGGGTAGAATTTTGGGATGGAATTTTAGGTTGGGATTTTGGGGTTTTCAGCTGGATTTTGGGGGTGGAATTTTGAGATTCTGGGATGGATTTTTGGGGTGGATTTTTGGGGATTCTTTTGAGATGAAATTTTAGGATTTTGGGGGTGGATTTTTGGGATGAAATTTTGGGGTTTGGGGGTGGATTTTTGAGGATGGAATTTTGGGATTTTCGGGGTGGATTTTTGGGGTGGAGTTTTGGGATTTTGGGCTGAATTTTTGGGATGGAATTTTTCAGTTTTCAGCTGGATTTTTGAGTATTTTTGGAGTGGATTTTGGCGATTTTTTGGAGATGAAATTTTGGGATTTGGGGGTGGATTTTTGGGGTGGAATTTTGGGGGTGGATTTTTGGGGGTTTTGGCTGGATTTTTGAAGTGGAATTTTGGGATTTTGGGGGTGAATTTTTGGGATGAAATTTTGGGATTTGGGGGTGGATTTTTGGGATGAAATTCTGGGCTTTGGGGGTGGATTTTTGGGGTGGAATTCTGGGATTTCGGGGCTGGATTTTTGGTGCCTTTTGCCATCCCGCACACCCGGGTTCGGGGCTGGATCATTTCTTTAATCTTGAGGATTTCGGGCGTTTCTGGGCTCGTGGCCCCCGGGGCTTTTTGGGGTGGCCTCGTCCGTTTTTGGGGCAAATTCGTCCGGTTTTGGGTCAGTTCTGGGCCGTGGGGTCCTGCAGGCAGCGGCCAGAGCGGCAGCCGTGACACCGGGATTTGGGGCTGGAATTTTGGGAATTTTTGGTTTTTTTGAGTGGATTCTTCAGGATTTTTCTGGTGGATTTTGAGCAGTTTTGGGGTGGACTCTTTGGGATGGAATTTTGGGATTTTGGGGTGGATTTTTGAGGATGGAATTTTGGGATTTTGGGCGTGGATTTGGGTGGATTTTGGGGGTGGAATTTTGGGGTGGAATTTTGGGATTTCAGGGTGGATTTTTGGGAATTTTTTGGGGTGGATTTTTGGGAATTTTTGAGGTGGAATTTTGGGATTTTTTGGTTGGATTTTTGGGATGGAATTTTGGAATTTTGGGGTAGAATTTTGGGATGGAATTTCAGGATGCAATTTTGGGATTTTGGGGATAGATTTTTGGGTATTTTGGGATGGAATTGTGGAATTTGGGGGTGGATTGTTGGAGATCTTTCTGGTGGATTTTGTGGATTTTTGGGACTTTGGGGCTGGATTTTAGGGGTGGAGTTTTGGGATTTTGGGCTGGATTTTTGGTATTTCAGGGTGGATTTTTGGGATGAATTTTTGGGATTTGGGGGTGGAATTCTGGTATGAAATTTTTTGGGTTTGGGGGTGGATTTCTGGGGATTTTTTGGGATGAAATTCTGGGATTTCGGGGCTGGATTTTTGGTGCCCTTTGCCATCCCGCACACCGGGGTTCGGGGCTGGATCATTTCTTTAATCTTGAGGATTTCGGGCGTTTCCGTGGCTTTTTGGGGCGAATCCGTCCGGTTTTGGGTCAGTTGTGGGCCATGGTGTCCTGCAGCCAGCGGCCGTAGCGGCAGAGGTTGACGTAGACCCCGGGCTTCTGGGGGTCCCCGCAGACCCCCGGCCCCCAGGAGGTGATGCCCTGCAGGCGCCCGTTGCACATCAGGGGCCCCCCGGAGTCGCCCTGGGGGACAAAATTCGGGGGGTCGGCGCCGGGACCCCGAAATTCCGGGGAAAATCCGCCAAGATCCGGAGAAAATGGGAAGAAATCGGCCCCAAATTGCACCAAAATGGCCCCAAAACCGCCAGGGAGTGACCCAGAAATGCCCCAAATGGCCTCAAAATTGTCCCAAATTCACCTCAGATTGGCCCAAATGACCCCAAATTGACCCAAAATGGCCCCAAAACCGCCAGGGACTGACCCAGAAATGCCCCAAATCGCCTCAAAATTGTTCCAAATTCACCTAGAATTGGCCCAAATTACCCCAAATTGACCCAAATGACCCAAAATTGGCCCAAATTAACCCAAATTGACCCAAATGACCCAAAAATGGCCCCAAAATGGCCCCAAAACCACCAGGGACTGACCCAGAAATGCCCCAAATGGCCTCAAAATTGTCCCAAATTCACCTCAGATTGACCCCAAATGACCCAAAAATGCCCCAAAATGACCCAAAAATGCCCCAAAATGGCCCCAAAATGGCCCCAAAACCACCAGGGATTGACCCAGAAATGCCCCAAATGGCCTCAAAATTGTCCCAAATTCACCTCAGATTGACCCCAAATGACCCAAAAATGCCCCAAAATGACCCAAAAATGCCCCAAAATGGCCCCAAAATGGCCCCAAAACCACCAGGGACTGACCCAGAAATGCCCCAAATCGCCTCAAAATTGTCCCAAATTCACCTCAGATTGGCCCAAATGACCCCAAATTGACCCAAAATGGCCCCAAAACCGCCAGGGATTGACCCAGAAATGCCCCAAATCGCCTCAAAATTGTTCCAAATTCACCTAGAATTGGCCCAAATTACCCCAAATTGACACAAAGGACCCAAAATTGGCCCAAATTACCCCAAATTGACCCAAATGACCCAAAAATTGCCCCAAAATGCCCTAAAACCACCAGGGATTGACCCAGAAATGCCCCAAATGGCCTCAAAATTGTCCCAAATTCACCTCAGATTGACCCCAAATGACCCAAAAATGTCCCAAAATGCCCCAAAAATGCCCCAAAATGGCCCCAAAACCACCAGGGACTGACCCAGAAATGCCCCAAATCGCCTCAAAATTGTCCCAAATTCACCTCAGATTGGCCCAAATGACCCCAAATTGACCCAAAATGGCCCAAATGAACTCCAAATTGCCCCGAAACGGCCACAATTCCCCCAAAATGGCCCCAAATTGCCCCAAAATGGCCCCCAATAGACCTAAAATTGCCCAAATCCGCTCCAAT
The DNA here is from genome assembly GCF_036417665.1 of Passer domesticus. Lineage (NCBI taxonomy): Eukaryota > Metazoa > Chordata > Aves > Passeriformes > Passeridae > Passer > Passer domesticus. The sequence continues at coordinate 1,045,875 of NC_087506.1, forward strand.
TCCCCCCAAACCAGCCCAAACTCACCCAAATCACCTCACCTGTCCCATCCATCCCACCAGTCTCACCTGTCCCACACCTGTGGCACACCTGTCTCACACCTGTCTCACCTGGCAGGTGTCGGCGCGGCTGCGCGGCTCTGTGACACACACACACACACACACACACACACACACACACACACACCTGTCTCACCTGGCAGGTGTCGGCGCGGCTGCGCGGCTCTGTGACACACACACACACACACACACACACACACACACACCTGTCTCACCTGGCAGGTGTCGGCGCGGCTGCGCGGCTCTGTGACACACACACACACACACACACACACCTGTCTCACACCTGTCTCACCTGGCAGGTGTCGGCGCGGCTGCGCGGCTCTGTGACACACACACACACACACACACACACACACACACACCTGTCTCACCTGGCAGGTGTCGGCGCGGCTGCGCGGCTCTGTGACACACACACACACACACACACACACACACACACACACCTGTCTCACCTGGCAGGTGTCGGCGCGGCTGCGCGGCTCTGTGACACACACACACACACACACACACACACACACACACACACACCTGTCTCACCTGGCAGGTGTCGGCGCGGCTGCGCGGCTCTGTGACACACACACACACACACACACACACACACACACACCTGTCTCACACCTGTCTCACCTGGCAGGTGTCGGCGCGGCTGCGCGGCTCTGTGACACACACACACACACACACACACACACACACACACCTGTCTCACACTCACCTGGCAGGTGTCGGCGCGGCTGCGCGGCTCTGTGACACACACACACACACACACACACACACACACACACACACCTGTCTCACACCTGTCTCACCTGGCAGGTGTCGGCGCGGCTGCGCGGCTCTGTGACACACACACACACACACACACACACACACACACACACCTGTCTCACACCTGTCTCACCTGGCAGGTGTCGGCGCGGCTGCGCGGCTCTGTGACACACACACACACACACACACACACACACACACACCTGTCTCACACCTGTCTCACCTGGCAGGTGTCGGCGCGGCTGCGCGGCTCTGTGACACACACACACACACACACACACACACACACACACACACACCTGTCTCACACCTGTCTCACCTGGCAGGTGTCGGCGCGGCTGCGCGGCTCTGTGACACACACACACACACACACACACACACACACACCTGTCTCACCTGGCAGGTGTCGGCGCGGCTGCGCGGCTCTGTGACACACACACACACACACACACACACACACACACACACCTGTCTCACCTGGCAGGTGTCGGCGCGGCTGCGCGGCTCTGTGACACACACACACACACACACACACACACACACACACACACACACACCTGTCTCACCTGGCAGGTGTCGGCGCGGCTGCGCGGCTCTGTGACACACACACACACACACACACACACACACACCTGTCTCACACCTGTCTCACCTGGCAGGTGTCGGCGCGGCTGCGCGGCTCTGTGACACACACACACACACACACACACACACACACACACCTGTCTCACACCTGTCTCACCTGGCAGGTGTCGGCGCGGCTGCGCGGCTCTGTGACACACACACACACACACACACACACACACCTGTCTCACACCTGTCTCACCTGGCAGGTGTCGGCGCGGCTGCGCGGCTCTGTGACACACACACACACACACACACACACACACACACACACACACACCTGTCTCACACCTGTCTCACCTGGCAGGTGTCGGCGCGGCTGCGCGGCTCTGTGACACACACACACACACACACACACACACACACACACCTGTCTCACACCTGTCTCACCTGGCAGGTGTCGGCGCGGCTGCGCGGCTCTGTGACACACACACACACACACACACACACACACACACACCTGTCTCACACCTGTCTCACCTGGCAGGTGTCGGCGCGGCTGCGCGGCTCTGTGACACACACACACACACACACACACACACACACACACACACCTGTCTCACCTGGCAGGTGTCGGCGCGGCTGCGCGGCTCTGTGACACACACACACACACACACACACACACACACACACACCTGTCTCACACCTGTCTCACCTGGCAGGTGTCGGCGCGGCTGCGCGGCTCTGTGACACACACACACACACACACACACACACACACACACACCTGTCTCACCTGGCAGGTGTCGGCGCGGCTGCGCGGCTCTGTGACACACACACACACACACACACACACACACACACACCTGTCTCACACCTGTCTCACCTGGCAGGTGTCGGCGCGGCTGCGCGGCTCTGTGACACACACACACACACACACACACACACACACACACCTGTCTCACCTGGCAGGTGTCGGCGCGGCTGCGCGGCTCTGTGACACACACACACACACACACACACACACACACACACACACACACCTGTCTCACCTGGCAGGTGTCGGCGCGGCTGCGCGGCTCTGTGACACACACACACACACACACACACACACACACACACCTGTCTCACACCTGTCTCACCTGGCAGGTGTCGGCGCGGCTGCGCGGCTCTGTGACACACACACACACACACACACACACACACACACACACACCTGTCTCACCTGGCAGGTGTCGGCGCGGCTGCGCGGCTCTGTGACACACACACACACACACACACACACACACACACACCTGTCTCACACCTGTCTCACCTGGCAGGTGTCGGCGCGGCTGCGCGGCTCTGTGACACACACACACACACACACACACACACACACACACACACACCTGTCTCACCTGGCAGGTGTCGGCGCGGCTGCGCGGCTCTGTGACACACACACACACACACACACACACACACACACACACACACCTGTCTCACACCTGTCTCACCTGGCAGGTGTCGGCGCGGCTGCGCGGCTCTGTGACACACACACACACACACACACACACACACACACACACACCTGTCTCACACCTGTCTCACCTGGCAGGTGTCGGCGCGGCTGCGCGGCTCTGTGACACACACACACACACACACACACACACACACACACACACACACCTGTCTCACCTGGCAGGTGTCAGCGCGGCTGCGCGGCTCTGTGACACACACACACACACACACACACACACACACACACCTGTCTCACACCTGTCTCACCTGGCAGGTGTCGGCGCGGCTGCGCGGCTCTGTGACACACACACACACACACACACACACACACACACACACACACCTGTCTCACCTGGCAGGTGTCGGCGCGGCTGCGCGGCTCTGTGACACACACACACACACACACACACACACACACCTGTCTCACACCTGTCTCACCTGGCAGGTGTCGGCGCGGCTGCGCGGCTCTGTGACACACACACACACACACACACACACACACACACACCTGTCTCACACCTGTCTCACCTGGCAGGTGTCGGCGCGGCTGCGCGGCTCTGTGACACACACACACACACACACACACACACACACACACACACCTGTCTCACACCTGTCTCACCTGGCAGGTGTCGGCGCGGCTGCGCGGCTCTGTGACACACACACACACACACACACACACACACACACACCTGTCTCACACCTGTCTCACCTGGCAGGTGTCGGCGCGGCTGCGCGGCTCTGTGACACACACACACACACACACACACACACACACACACACACCTGTCTCACCTGGCAGGTGTCGGCGCGGCTGCGCGGCTCTGTGACACACACACACACACACACACACACACACACACACACCTGTCTCACACCTGTCTCACCTGGCAGGTGTCGGCGCGGCTGCGCGGCTCTGTGACACACACACACACACACACACACACACACACACACCTGTCTCACACCTGTCTCACCTGGCAGGTGTCGGCGCGGCTGCGCGGCTCTGTGACACACACACACACACACACACACACACACACACACACACCTGTCTCACCTGGCAGGTGTCGGCGCGGCTGCGCGGCTCTGTGACACACACACACACACACACACACACACACACACACACACACACCTGTCTCACCTGGCAGGTGTCGGCGCGGCTGCGCGGCTCTGTGACACACACACACACACACACACACACACACACACCTGTCTCACACCTGTCTCACCTGGCAGGTGTCGGCGCGGCTGCGCGGCTCTGTGACACACACACACACACACACACACACACACACACACACACCTGTCTCACCTGGCAGGTGTCGGCGCGGCTGCGCGGCTCTGTGACACACACACACACACACACACACACACACACACACCTGTCTCACACCTGTCTCACCTGGCAGGTGTCGGCGCGGCTGCGCGGCTCTGTGACACACACACACACACACACACACACACACACACACACACACACACACCTGTCTCACCTGGCAGGTGTCGGCGCGGCTGCGCGGCTCTGTGACACACACACACACACACACACACACACACACACACACCTGTCTCACACCTGTCTCACCTGGCAGGTGTCGGCGCGGCTGCGCGGCTCTGTGACACACACACACACACACACACACACACACACACACACACACCTGTCTCACACCTGTCTCACCTGGCAGGTGTCGGCGCGGCTGCGCGGCTCTGTGACACACACACACACACACACACACACACACACACACACACCTGTCTCACCTGGCAGGTGTCGGCGCGGCTGCGCGGCTCTGTGACACACACACACACACACACACACACACACACACACCTGTCTCACACCTGTCTCACCTGGCAGGTGTCGGCGCGGCTGCGCGGCTCTGTGACACACACACACACACACACACACACACACCTGTCTCACACCTGTCTCACCTGGCAGGTGTCGGCGCGGCTGCGCGGCTCTGTGACACACACACACACACACACACACACACACACACACACCTGTCTCACACTCACCTGGCAGGTGTCAGCGCGGCTGCGCGGCTCTGTGACACACACACACACACACACACACACACACACACACACCTGTCTCACACCTGTCTCACCTGGCAGGTGTCGGCGCGGCTGCGCGGCTCTGTGACACACACACACACACACACACACACACACACACACACACACCTGTCTCACCTGTCCGTGTCTCACCTGGCAGGTGTCGGCGCGGCTGCGCGGCTCCCCGGCGCAGACCATGTTGGGGGTGATGGAGTCGGGGTAGATGCGGCGGCAGGTGAGCTCAGGTACGATCCGCACCTGGCTGCAGTGCAGGGCCTGCGGGAACGTCACTGCAAACACACCTGGCGTCACACCTGGGGTCACACCTGGGCAGGGAACACCTGGGCGGGGTCACACCTGCCTGGGGTCACACCTGGGGTCACCTGGGTCACACCTGTCTGGGGTCACACCTGGCTGCAGTGCAGGGCCTGCGGGAACGTCACTGCAAACACACCTGGCGTCACACCTGGGGTCACCTGGGGTCACACCTGGGGTCACCTGGGGTCAGGGAACACCTGAGCGGGGTCACACCTTTCTGGGGTCACACCTGGGGTCACACCTGAGCATTGAATGCCTGATCTGAGCGCTCACCTGTCCCAGGTAACCCCTTCACCTGCCCAGGTACCATCCCACCTGCCCCAGGTGTGTCTCACCAGGTGTGTCTCACCTGTCCCAGGTGTGTCTCACCAGGTGTGTCTCACCTGCCCAGGTGTGTCTCACCTGCCCAGGTGTGTCTCCCCAGGTGTGTCCCTCACCTGTCCCAGGTGTGTCCCCTCTCCCAGGTGTGTCTCCCCAGGTGTGTCCCTCACCTGTCCCAGGTGTGTCCCCTCTCCCAGGTGTGTCTCCCCAGGTGTGTCCCTCACCTGTCCCAGGTGTGTCCCCTCTCCCAGGTGTGTCTCACCAGGTGTGTCCCCTCACCTGCCCAGGTGTGTCTCACCAATCCTAGGTGTGTCTCCCCAGGTGTGTCTCACCCCTCACCTGCCCAGGTGTGTCTCACTCACCAGGTGTGTCTCACCAATCCCAGGTGTGTCTCCCCAGGTGTGTCTCACCCCTCACCTGCCCAGGTGTGTCTCACCTGCCCCAGGTGTGTCTCACCTGCCCAGGTGTGTCTCACCTGCCCCAGGTGTGTCTCACCAATCCCAGGTGTGTCCCTCACCTGCCCAGGTGTGTCTCCCCAGGTGTGTCTCACCTGCCCAGGTGTGTCCCTCACCTGTCCCAGGTGTGTCTCACCCCTCTCCTGTCCCAGGTGTGTCTCCCCAGGTGTGTCCCCTCACCTGCCCAGGTGTGTCTCACCTGCCCAGGTGTGTCTCACCTGTCCCAGGTGTGTCTCACCTGCCCAGGTGTGTCTCACTTCCCAGGTGTGCCCCTCACCTGCCCAGGTGTGTCTCACCTGTCCCAGGTGTGTCTCACCTGCCCAGGTGTGTCTCACTTCCCAGGTGTGCCCCTCACCTGCCCAGGTGTGTCTCACCCCTCACCTGCCCAGGTGTGTCTCCCCAGGTGTGTCTCACACTCCCAGGTGTGTCCCTCACCTGCCCAGGTGTGTCTCACTCCCCAGGTGTGCCCCTCACCTGCCCAGGTGTGTCTCACTCCCCAGGTGTGTCCCTCACCTGCCCAGGTGTGTCTCACCTTCGGGGCTGGTGGTGGAGCCCCAGCCGGAGATCTGGCACGCCGTTCCAGGTGTGGCGCAGGTGCGCGCCAGCGGCAGCGGGCTCACCTGGCGGCTCAGGTGCGCGGGCACCTGCAGCCGCAGCAGCATCAGGTCGCCGTCCTTGGAGCTCTCGTTGTAGCCGGGGAAGCGGAAGGTGCGCACCGACAGCCGCCGCTGCTCACCTGGCGCAGGTGCGGCCTCGCCCGGCCCCGCCCCCGGGGCCGGGCTGGGCGCCGCCTCACCTGGGCGCACCTGGGGGTGGGCGGGGCGGCCCAGGCGGACGGTGATGGGGCTGCGGGGGAGAGACACGGCAGGTGAGGGACAGGTGAGATATGGACAGGTGAGATACAGACAGGTGAGATATGGACAGGTGAGATACAGACAGGTGAGGGACAGACAGGTGAGGGACGGACAGGTGAGGGACAGGTGAGATATGGACAGGTGAGATATGGACAGGTGAGGGACAGGTGAGGGACAGGTGAGATATGGACAGGTGAGGGACAGGTGAGGGACAGGTGAGATATGGACAGGTGAGGGACAGGTGAGACAGGTGAGGCAGGTGAGGGACAGGTGAGATATGGACAGGTGAGGGACAGGTGAGATATGGACAGGTGAGGGACAGGTGAGACAGGTGAGGCAGGTGAGGGACAGGTGAGATATGGACAGGTGAGATATGGACAGGTGAGATACAGGTGAGATACAGGTGAGATATGGACAGGTGAGGGACAGGTGAGACAGGTGAGGCAGGTGAGGGACAGGTGAGATATGGACAGGTGAGATATGGACAGGTGAGATACAGGTGAGATACAGGTGAGATATGAACAGGTGAGGGACAGGTGAGACACAGGTGAGACAGGTGAGACAGGTGAAGGACAGGTGAGATATGGACAGGTGAGGGACAGACAGGTGAGGGACAGACAGGTGAGACAGGTGATGGACAGGTGAGGGGCAGGTGAGACACACCTGGGACAGGTGAGAGACAGGTGAGGGGCAGATGAGAGACAGGTGAGACAGGTGGGACAGGTGAGGGACAGGTGAGGGACAGGTGAGATACAGACAGGTGAGAGACAGGTGAGGGACACCTGGGACAGGTGAGAGACAGACAGGTGAGACAGGCGGGACAGGTGAGGGACAGACAGGTGAGGGACAGGTGAGACAGTTCAGACACACCTGGGACAGGTAAGACACAGGTGAGGGATGGGACACGTGAGGGACAGGTGAGAGATGGGGACAGGTGAGACAGGTGAGATACAAGTGGGACAGGAAAGGGACAGGTGGGACACACCTGGGACAGGTGAGTTGGGACAGGTGGGAGACAAGACACAGGTGAGCCCAGGTGTGCCCCTCCCCCCTGCCCAGGTGTGTCCGTTACCTGGCCATGCCCGGGGGCGTGGCAGTGTGGGATGGCCACAACCCACCCAGGTGTGCCCAGGTGTGCCCAGGTAACCCCCCCATGCCCAGGTGTGCCCAGGTGTGCCCAGGTGAGTTCCCCATACCCAGCTGTGCCCAGGTGTACCCAGGTAACCCTGCCCCTGCCCAGGTGTGCCCAGGTGAGTTCCCCATGCCCAGGTGTCCCCAGGTGAGCCCAGGTGAGCCCGTTACCTGTCCGTACCCGGGGGCGTGGCAGTGCGCGGCCGTCAGGACCCACCCAGGTGTGCCCAGGTGTGCCCAGGTAACCGTGCCCATGCCCAGGTGAGTTCCCCATGCCCAGGTGAGCCCAGGTGTATCCCAGGTGTATCCCAGGTGTGCCCAGGTGTGCCCAGGTGAGTTCCCCATGCCCAGGTGTGCCCAGGTGAGCCCGTTACCTGTCCGTACCCGGGGGCGTGGCAGTGCGCGGCCGTCAGGACCCACCCAGGTGTGCCCAGGTAACCCTGCCCCTGCCCAGGTGTGCCCAGGTGAGTTCCCCATGCCCAGGTGAGCCCGTTACCTGTCCGTACCCGGGGGCGTGGCAGTGCGCGGCCGTCAGGACCCACCCAGGTGTGTCCAGGTAACCCTCCCCTTGCCCAGGTGTGCCCAGGTGTGCTCAGGTGTGCCCAGGTGAGTTCCCCATGCCCAGGTGAGCCCAGGTGTATCCCAGGTGTATCCCAGGTGTATCCCAGCTGTGCCCAGGTGTATCCCAGATGTGTTCCCCATGCTCAGGTGTGCCCAGGTGTGCCCGTTACCTGTCCGTACCCGGGGGCGTGGCAGTGCGCGGCCGTCAGGACCCACCTGGGCGCCACCAGGGTCCCCCCGCAGACGAAGCGGCGCCCCCGGAACAGCGCGGCCTGCCAGGGCGGGGCACAGGTGTGCCCCTCCAGCACCCACCTGCGCACCCGCGCACCTGTGAGACACTCAGGTGAGTCACACAGGTGTGCCAGGGCGGGGCCTGCCAGGGCGGGGCACAGGTGTGCCCCTCCAGCACCCACCTGGGCACCCGCGCACCTGGGGACAGGTGAGACACACAGGTGAGTCACACAGGTGTGCCCCTCCAGCACCCACCTGCGCACCCGCGCACCTGGGGACAGGTGAGACACACAGGTGAGTCACACAGGTGAGTCTGGGGTCACACAGGTGAGTCACACAGGTGTGTCGGGGCGGGGCCTGCCAGGGCGGGGCACAGGTGTGCCCCTCCAGCACCCACCTGGGCACCCGCGCACCTGTGAGACACACAGGTGAGTCACTCAGGTGAGTCTGGGGGCACACAGGTGAGTCACACAGGTGTGTCGGGGCGGGGCCTGCCAGGGCGGGGCACAGGTGTGCCCCTCCAGCACCCACCTGCGCACCCGCGCACCTGGGGACAGGTGAGACACTCAGGTGTGCCAGGGCGGGGCACAGGTGTGCCCCTCCAGCACCCACCTGCGCACCCGCGCACCTGTGAGACACTCAGGTGAGTCACACAGGTGAGTCTGGGGTCACACAGGTGAGTCACACAGGTGAGTCACACAGGTGAGTCACACAGGTGTGCCAGGGCGGGGCCTGCCAGGGCGGGGCACAGGTGTGCCCCTCCAGCACCCACCTGGGCACCCGCGCACCTGGGGACAGGTGAGACACTCAGGTGAGTCACACAGGTGAGTCTGGGGTCACACAGGTGAGTCACACAGGTGTGCCCCTCCAGCACCCACCTGGGCACCCGCGCACCTGGGGACAGGTGAGACACACAGGTGAGTCACACAGGTGTGCCCCTCCAGCACCCACCTGGGCACCCGCACACCTGTGAGACACACAGGTGAGTCTGGGGTCACACAGGTGAGTCACACAGGTGTGCCAGGGCGGGGCCTGCCAGGGCGGGGCACAGGTGTGCCCCTCCAGCACCCACCTGCGCACACCGCGCACCTGGGGGCACACAGGTGAGTCTGGGGTCACAGGTGTGCCAGGGCGGGGCACAGGTGTGCCCCTCCAGCACCCACCTGGGCGCCCGCACACCTGGGGACAGGTGAGTCACACAGGTGAGTCTGGGGTCACACAGGTGAGTCACACAGGTGTGCCCCTCCAGCACCCACCTGGGCACCCGCGCACCTGTGAGACACTCAGGTGAGTCACACAGGTGAGATTGGGGTCACACAGGTGAGATTTGGACTCCCCAAGTGGGTCTGGGTGGGCCCAGGTGAGTTTTGGGATCTCTCAGGTGAGATTTGGGATCCCCCAGGTGAGTTTGGGTCACTCAGGTGGATTTTGGGGTGCCCAGGTGAGTTTGGGTCACTCAGGTGAGTCAGGGCGGGGTCAGAGCAGGGCACAGGTGAGATTGGGGGTCCCTCAGGTGAGATTTGGGTGCCCAGGTGAGATTTGGGGTCACACAGGTGATTTTTGGGATCCCCCAGGTGGATTTTGGGGTGCCCAGGTGAGTTTGGGTCACTCAGGTGAGTCCGGGCGGGGCCAGGGCGGGGCACAGGTGAGTTTGGGATCCCTCAGGTGATTTTTGGGATCCCCCAGGTGAGTTTGGGTCACTCAGGTGAGTCCGGGCGGGGCCAGGGCGGGGCACAGGTGAGTTTTGGGGTCCCCCAGGTGTTATTGGGGTGCCCAGGTGAGGTTTTTGGGGTGCCCAGGTGAGTTCAGGGTCCCTCAGGTGGATTTTGGGGTGCCCAGGTGAGTTTGGGCTCACTCAGGTGTGTTTGGGATCCCCCAGGTGGATTTTGGGGTCCCCCGGGTGTTTTTGGGGCTCCCCAGGTGAGTTTTGGGGTGCCCAGGTGAATCTGGGGTCCCTCAGGTGAGTTTTGGTCTCCCCAGGTGAGTTTTGGGATCCCTCAGGTGGATTTTGGGGTGCCCAGGTGAGTTTTGGGGTGCCCAGGTGAGATTTGGGATCCCTCAGGTGGATTTTGGGGTGCCCAGGTGAGTTTTGGGGTGCCCAGGTGAGTCTGGGGTCCCTCAGGTGGATTTTGGGGTCCCAGGTGTGTTTTTGGGGTCCCCAGTGCAGTTTTTGGGGTGCAGTTTTTGGGGTCCCCCGGTGCGGTTTTTGGGGTCCCAGGTGTTTTTGGGGTGCAGTTTTTGGGTCCCCCAGGTGTTTTTGGGGTGCAGTTTTTGGGGTCCCCCCAGGTGTTTTTGGGGTCCCCCGTGGATTTTGGGGTCTCCAATGAGGTGTTTGGGGTCCCCCTGGATATTTTTTGGGTCCCAGGTGAGTTTTTGGGGTGCAGTTTTTGGGGTCCCCAGGTGCAGTTTTTGGGGTGCCAGGTGAGAATTTTGAGTTCCCTCGGGTGTTTTTTGGGGTCCCTGATGAGGTTTTTGGGGTCTCAGGTAAATTTTTGGGGTCCCCAGGTGGTTTTGGGGTCCCAGGTGAGGTTTTTGGGGTCCCTCTGGATATTTTTGGGTCCCCAGGTGTTTTTGGGGTGCAGTTTTTGGGGTCCCAGGTGAGTTTTTGGGGTGCAGTTTTTGGGTCCCCCCGGTGTTTTTGGGGTGCAGGTTTTGGGGTGCAGGTTTTGGGGTCCCCAGGTGTTTTTGGGGTGCAGGTTTTGGGGTCTCACCGGTGGATTTTGGGGTGCCCCTGGTGCAGTGTTTGGGGTCCCTCAGGTGTTTTGGGATCCCAGGTGAGGTTTTTGGGGTCCCAGGTGAATTTTTGGGGTGCAGTTTTTGGGGTCCCAGGTGTTTTTGGGTGCAGCTTTTGGGGTCCCCAGTGCAGTTTTTGGGTCCCCCAGGTGTTTTTGGGGTGCAGTTTTTGGGGTCCCCCCAGGTGTTTTTGGGGTCCCCCATGGATTTTGGGGTTTCTAATGACGTGTTTGGGGTCCCCCTGGATATTTTTTGGTCCCCCCAGGTGTTTTTGGGGTGCAGTTTTTGGGGTCCCCGGTGCAGTTTTTGGGGTCCCAGGTGTTTTTGGGGGGCAGTTTTTGGGGTGCAGTTTTTGGGGTCCCCGGTGCAGTTTTTGGGGTGCAGTTTTTGGGGTCCCCCCAGGTGTTTTTGGGGTCCCCCCCGTGGATTTTGGGGTCTCTAATGAGGTGTTTGGGGTCCCCCTGGATATTTTTGGGTCCCCCCAGGTGTTTTTGGGGTGCAGTTTTTGGGGTCCCCAGTGCAGTTTTTGGGGTGCCAGGTGAGAATTTTGAGTTCCCTCGGGTGTTTTTTGGGGTCCCTGATGAGGTTTTTGGGGTCTCAGGTAAATTTTTGGGGTCCCCAGTGAGGTTTTTGGGGTCCTCAGGTGTTTTTGGGGTCCCAGGTGTTTTTGGGGTGCAGTTTTTGGGGTCCCCAGGTGTTTTTGGGGTGCAGTTTTTGGGGTGCGGTTTTTGGGATCCCCCCGGTGGATTTTGGGGTCCCCCCGGTGCCGTTTTTGGGGTCCCAGGTGTGTTTTTGGGGTGCAGTGTTTGGGGTCCCCCGGTGGTTTTGGGGTCTCTAATGAGGTTTTTGGGGTCCCCCTGGATATTTTTGGGGTCCCCCGGTGGATTTGGGGTCCCCCGGTGGTTTTGGGGTCCCTGGTGTGTTTTTGGGGTGCGGTGTTTGGGGTCCCAGGTGAGTTTTTGGGGTGCGGTGTTTGGGGTCCCCCCGGTGGATTTTGGGGTCCCCCGGTGGATTTTGGGGTCCCCCCGGTGCATTTTTTTGGGGTCTCACCGGTGGCCGGGGGCAGCAGCAGCAGCAGCAGCAGCAGGAGCCTCATCCCAGGGGCTGCAACGGGGAAACAATCGGGAATTTTGGGGAAAAATGGGAAATTTGGGGGGAAATCGGGAATTTTGGGGGGAAAAATCAGGAATTTGGGGGGAAAAATCAGGAATTTTGGGGGGAAAAATCAGGAATTTTGGGGGAAAAATCAGGAATTTTGGGGGAATTTTAGGAGGGGAAAATGGGAATTTTGGGCAAAAGAGGAAGGAAAAAATGGGAATTTGGGGAAAAAAGTGGAATTTTGGGGGGAAATTTGGGAATTTTGGGGAAAAAATGGGAATTTTGGGGGGGAAATGGGAATTTGGGGGGGGGAAATGGGAATTTTGGGGGGAAAATCAGGAATTTGGGGGGAAAATTGGGAATTTTGGGGAAAAATGGGAATTTGGGGGAAATTCGGGAATTTGGGGGAAAAATTGGGAATTCTGAGGGAAAAACTGGGGATTTTGGGGGAAAAATGGGAAATTTGGGGGGAAAAATGGGAAATTTGGGGGGAAATCGGGAATTTTGGGGGAAAAATCAGGAATTTGGGGGGAAAAATCAGGAATTTGGGGGGAAAAATCAGGAATTTTGGGGGAATTTTAGGAGGGGAAAATGGGAATTTTGGGCAAAAGAGGAAGGAAAAAATGGGAATTTGGGGAAAAAAGTGGAATTTTGGGGGGAAATTTGGGAATTTTGGGGAAAAAATGGGAATTTTGGGGGGGGAAATGGGAATTTTGGGGGGGAAAAATTGGGAATTTTGGGGAAAAATGGGAATTTGTGGGAAATTCGGGAATTCTGAGGGAAAAAATGGGGATTTTGGGGGGGAAATGGGAATTTTTTGGGGAAAATTGGGAATTTGGGGGGAAAAATGTAGGAAAAAAATGGGAATTTAGGGGGAGAAATGGGAGTTTTGAGGGGGAAAATTGGGAATTTTGGTCACAAATGGGACTTTTGAGGAGAAAATGGGAATTTTGGGGGAAAATCGGGAATTTGGGGGGGGAAATCGGGAATTTTGGGGAAACAAAGGGGAATTTGGGGGGGATTTTAGGGGGGGAAATGGGAATTTTGGGCAAAAAAGGAAGGAAAAAATGGGAATTTGGGGGGAAAATTGGGAATTTTGGGGGTGAAAAATTGGGAATTTGTGGGGGAAATTGGGAATTTTGGGGGGAAAAAGGGAATTTTGGGGGGATTTTAGATGGGGAAATGGGAATTTTGGGGAAAAATGTAGGAAAAAATGGGAATTTAGGGGGGAGAAATGGAACTTTTGAGGGGAAAATGGGAATTTGGGGGGAGGAAATGGGAATTTGGGTGGAAATTGGGAATTTGGGGGGGAAAATGGGAATTTTGGGGCAAAAATTGAGAATTTTGGGGGGAAATTCGGAATTTTTGGGGGGAAATGGGAATAGTGGAGGGAAAATTTGGAATTTGAGGGAAAATGGGAATTTTTGGGGAAAATATTGGGAATTTTGGGGGGAAATGGGAATTTTGGGGGGGAAAAATTGGGAATTTTTTGGGAAAAATGGGAATTTGGGGAGGAAATGGAAATTTGGGGAAAATCGGGAGGAAACAATGGGAATTTTGGGGGAAAATTGGAGGAGAAATTGGGAACTTTGGGAGGAAAATGGGAATTTGGAAGGAAAAATGGGAATTTGGGGAAAATTGGGATTTTTAGGGCAAAAAATAGGAATTTGGGGGAATTTTGGGAGGAAAGTCAGGAATTTTGGGGAAAATTTGGGGGAAAAATGAGAATTTCTGGGGGAAAATTGGGAATTTTGGGGGGAAATGTAGGAAAAATGGGAATTTAAGGGGAAAAATTGGGAATTTTTGGGAGAAAATCAGGAATTTCGGGGAAAAATGGGAATTTGGGGGAGAAAATGGAAATTTGGGGCAAAATAAGGAATTGGGTGGGAAATTGTGAATTTTGGGGGGAAAACAGGAGAAAAAATGGGAATTTGGGGAAAATTGGAGGAAAAATGAGAATTTTGGGGGAAAATCAGAATTTGGGGTGAGGGAAAATGAGGTGGAAAAAATGGGAATTTTGGGGAAATTTAGGAGGAAAAATGGGAATTTTTGGGGGGAATGGGAATTTGGGGAAATTTGGACTTTTTTAGGGGGAAATGAAATTTTTGGGGGGCAAAAGTGAATTTTGGGAGGGGAAATGGGAATTCTGGGGGAAAAATGGGAATTTTGGGGGAATTTTGGGGATAAGTGGGAATAGAAAATGGGAATTTGAGGGGGAAATGGAGGGAAAACTGGAATTTTGAGGGGAAAATTGGGAATTTGGGGGAAAATGGGAATTTCAGGAGGAAAATTGGGAATTTTGGGGGGAGAAAATGGGAGGAAAAATGGGAATTTGGGGGAAATTTTGGGGGGAAAGTGGGAGAAAAAATGGGAATTGGGGGGGAAATGGAGGGAAAACTGGAATTTGGAGGGGGAAAAGGGATTTTTTGGGGGAAAATGGGAATTTTGGGGGGAGAAATGGGAATTTTGGGGAATTTGGGGGAAATTTGGTGGAGTTTGGGAGGGAAAAGGGAATTTGGGAGGGGAGGAAATGGGGGAAAATCGAGGGGAAAAAGGAAAATGGGAAAAGGAGGAAAAAAAGGAGGAAAAAGGAAAAATGGGAGGGGAAGGGGGAGGGGAAAAGCGGGAGGGGGGAGGGGCGGGACCGGAACTGTGGGGGAAGGGAAAGGCGGGAAGCCCAAATTCCCCCGGGAAAGCCCAAAATTCCCCAAATTCCAGATGGGAACCCCAAAATTCCACCCGGAAACCCCAAAATTCCGTCAAAAAACCCAAAAAATCCAAAATATCCCAGAAAACCCCAAAAAAATTCCCCGAAAAAACCAAAATTCCCCAAAAAACCCCAAAATTCCACCTGGAAACCCCAACATTCCATCAAAAAAACCCCAAAAAATGCCCTGGAAAATCCCAAAATCTCCCGAAAAACCAAAAAATTCCCTGAAAACACCAAAATTCCCCCCAAAATAACCCAAAATTCCCTCAAAAAACCCCAAAAATCCCGTGGAAAATCCAAAAATCTCCCGGAAAACCCAAAAATTCCCCGAAAACACCAAAATTCCCTGAAAAAAACCCAAAATTCCACCCGGGAACCCCAAAATTCTCTCAAAAAAACCCAGAAAATGCCCTGGAAAATCCCAAAATCTCCCGGAAAACCCAAAAATTCCCCAAAAACACCAAAATTCCCTCAAAAAACCCCAAAATTCCACCCGGGAACCCCAAAATTCCCTTGAAACCCCAAATTCCTGCGGGAAACCCCAAAATTCCCTCGAAAACCCAAAAAAAATCCTGGAAAAATCCCAAAATTCCCTCTGGATCACCTGAAATTCCCCCAGAAAACCCCAAAAATCTGCCAGAAAAGCCCCAAAAATTCCCTGAAAACACCAAAATTCCCCACAAAATAACCCAAAATTCCCTCAAAAAAACCCAAAAATCCCATGGAAAATCCAAAAATCTCCCGGAAAAACCCAAAAATTCCCCGAAAACACCAAAATTCCCTCAAAAAAAACCCCAAAATTCCCCTGGAAAATCCAAAAATCTCCCAGAAAACCCAAAAATTCCCTGAAAACACCAAAATTCCCCCCAAAATAACCCAAAATTCCACCCGGGAACCCCAAAATTCCCTCAAAAAAACCCAAAAAAATGCCCTGGAAAATCCAAAATATCCCGGGAAACCCAAAAAAATTCCCCGAAAACACCAAAATTCCCCCCAAAATAACCCAAAATTCCCTCAAAAAACCCCAAAAATCCCGTGGAAAATCCAAAAATCTCCTGGAAAAACCCAAAAATTCCCCGAAAACACCAAAATTCCCAAAAAAAAACCCCAAAATTCCACCTGGAAGCCCCAAAATTCCCTCAAAAAAACCCCCAAAATTCCCCTGGAAAATCCAAAAATCTCCCAGAAAACCCAAAAATTCCCCGAAAACACCAAAATTCCCTCAAAAAAACCCAAAATTCCACCCGGGAACGCCAAAATTCCCTTGAAACCCCAAATTCCTGCGGGAAACCCCAAAATTCCCTTGAAAACCCAAAAAAAATCCTGGAAAAATCCCAAAATTCCCTCTGGATCACCTGAAATTCCCCCAGAAAACCCCAAAAATCTGCCAGAAAAGCCCCAAAAATTCCCTGAAAACACCAAAATTCCCCCCCAAAATAACCCAAAATTCCCTCAAAAAACCCCAAAAATCCCGTGGAAAATCCAAAAATCTCCCAGAAAACCCAAAAATTCCCCGAAAACACCAAAATTCCCTCAAAAAAACCCAAAATTCCACCCGGGAACCCCAAAATTCCCTCAAAAAAACCCCAAAAATCCCCTGGAAAATCCAAAATATCCCAGAAAACCCCAAAAATTCACCAAAAACACCAAAATTCCCTTGAAAAAAACCCAAAATCCCGTGGAAAATCCAAAAATCTCCTGGAAAAACCCAAAAATTCCCTGAAAACACCAAAATTCCCTGAAAAAAACCCAAAATTCCACCCGGGAACCCCAAAATCTCCCCAAAAAAGCCCCAAAAATTCCCTGGAAAACCCCAAAATCTCCCGGAAAACCCAAAAATTCCCTGGAAAATCCTGAAATTCCCTGAAAAAAACCAAAATTCCCACGGGAAAATCCCAAAAAATTCCCTGGGAAATCCCAAATTTCCATTGGAAAACCCAGAAAATCCCCTGGAAACCCCCAAAATCTCCCAGAAAAACCCAAAATCTCTCTGGAAAAACCCCAAAATCCTCTGGAAAATCCCAAATTCCCTCAGAAATTCCCAAAATTCCCAAAAGGAACCCCAAAATCCCCAAAATTCCCAATGGAAACCCCAAAATCACTCCTGGAAATCCCAAAATCCCCCAAATTCCCTCGGAAAATCCCAAAATTCCCAACGGGAACCCCAAAATTCCCTCTGAAAACGCCAAAAATCCCCCTGGAAAATTCAAAAATTTCCTGGAAAATCCCAAAATCCCCCAGAAAAACCCAAATTCCCACTGGGAAACCCCAAAAATCCCTCAGAAAATCCCAAAAATCCCTCAGAAAATCCCAAAAAAATCCCTGGAAAATCCCAAAATTCCTCAAAAAGCCCAAAAATCCCACAGAAAATTCCGGAATTCCCCTGGATAATCCCAAAATTCCCTCAGAAAATCCCAAAAATTCCCTGGAAAATCCCAAAATTCCTCAAAAACCCCAAAAAACTCACGGAAAAAAAACCAAAAAATCCTGGAAAATCCCAAAAATCCCCCAGAAAAGCCCAAATTCCCCCTGGATCCCCCCAAATTCCCTCAAAAAATGAAAAAATTCCTTTAAAAAAACCAAAATTCCTTTGAAAAACCCCAAAATTCCATCAGG
The DNA here is from genome assembly GCF_036417665.1 of Passer domesticus. Taxonomy (NCBI): domain Eukaryota; kingdom Metazoa; phylum Chordata; class Aves; order Passeriformes; family Passeridae; genus Passer; species Passer domesticus. The sequence continues at coordinate 1,063,862 of NC_087506.1, forward strand.
GACCCCAAAAATCCCTTGAAAAAAACCCAAAAATCCCTCAAAAAAATCCCAAAATTCCCTCGGAAAACCCAAAAATTCTCCTGAAAACCCAAAATCCCCCCAGAAAACTCCAAAATCTCCCAGAAAATAACCCCAAGAATTCCCTGGAAACCCCAAAATTCCCCTGGAAAAAACCAAAAATTCCCAGGAAAATCCCAAATCTCAGCTGGATCCCCAAAATTCTGCCCAGAAAACCCCAAAAATCCCGGGAAAATCCCCAAAATTCCCTCAGAAATCCCAGAAATTCCCTGAAAATCCCAAAAATTTCCAGGAAAATCCCAAAATATTCCCCGGAAAATCCCAAAATCTTCCAGAATCACCCCAAAATCCCTGGAAAATCCCAAAAATTCTCCCAGAAATCCCAAAATCTCCCAAAAAAAACCCCAAAATTCTCCCGGAAATCCCCAAAATTCCCAAGAAATCCCAAAAATTCCCGAGAAAAATCACAAAATCTCCTGGAGAATCCCAAATTTTCCTTTCTAAACCCAAAAAATCCCCTGGAAAATCCCAAAATCTCCCAGAAACCCCCCCAAAATTCCCTGGGAAAAACCCCAAAAATTCCTGAAAATCCCAAAAATTCTTTTGGAAAAGCCCCAAAATGCCCTCGGGGCCCCCCCAAATCTCCCGGAAAATCCCAAAAATCCCCAAAAAACCCCAAAATTTCCTCGAAAATCCCAAAATCTCCCAGAAAATCCCAATAATCTCTGGGGAAACCTCCAAAAATTCCTGGAAAATCCCCAAATCTCTTGGAAATCGCTGGGAAAAACTCCAAATTCTCCCGGAAATCCCAAATTTCCCTCGGAAAACCCAAAAAATCATCTGGAAAATCCCAAATATCCCCAAAAAACCCAAAAATTTCCCCGGAAAATCCCAAATTTCCTTTGGTAAATCCAAAAAATCACCTGGAAAATCCCAAATTTCCCCGGAAAATCCCAACAATTCCTTGGAAAATCCCGAAATCTGCCGGAAAATCCCAAATTTCCCCAGGAAAAACCCCAAAAATTCCCCAGAAAACCACAAAATCTCCAGGAAAATCTCCAAAAATTCCTGGAAAATCCAAAAATCTCTTGGAAAAACCCCAAAATTCTCCCGGAAATCCCAAAATCCCTGGGAAAAACCCCAAAACCTCCCGGAAATCCCAAATTTCCGTCGGAAAACGCAAAAAATCACCTGGAAAATCCCAAATTTCCCCGGAAAACCCCAAAATTCTCCCAGAAAATCCCAAATTTCCCTCGGAAAAACCCCAAAATTCCCTGAAAATCCCAAAAATTCCTCAAAAAACCCCAAAATCTCCCAGAAAAATCCCAAAATTCTCCCGGAAAAAATGCCAGAATCTGCCGGAAAATCCCAAATTTCCCCTGGAAAATCCCCACAAATTCCCTGGAAAACCCCAAAATCCCGGAAAAACCTCCAAAAATTCCTGGAAAATCCCCAATTTCTGCCGGAAAATCCCCAAAATCCCCCGGAAAACCCCAAATTTCCCTTGGTAAACCCAAAAAATCACCCGGAAAATCCCAAATATCCTCGGAAAAGCCCCAAAATCTCCCGGAAAAACCTCCAAAAATTCCTGGAAAATCCCAAAATGTCCCGGAAAAACCCTAAAAATTCCCTGGAAAATCCCATCCCAAAATCCCTGGGAAAAACGCCAAAAATTCCTGGAAAATCCCAAAATTCTCCCGGAAAACCCCAAAATCTCCAGGAAAACCTCCAAAACCTCCCGGAAAATCCCAAATTTCCCTCGGAAAAAACCCCAAAATCTCCCAGAAAAATCCCAAAATCCCTGGAAAAAATGCCAGAATCTGCCGGAAAATCCCAAATTTCCCCTGGAAAATCCCCACAAATATCCCCAAAAAACCCCAAAATTTCCCCGGAAAATCCCAAATTTCCCCCGGAAAATCCCCCAAAATTCCCTGGAAAACCCCAAAATCTCCGGGAAAAACCCTAAAAATTCCTGGAAAATCCAAAAATCCCTGGGAAAAACCCCAAATTTCTCCCGGAAAATCCCAAAATTCTCCCGGAAAATCCCCAAAATCCCGGAAAAACCTCCAAAAATTCCTGGAAAATCCCAAAATGTCCCGGAAAAACCCTAAAAATTCCCGGAAAATCCCAAATATTCCCCGGAAAACCCCAAAATCTCCCAGAAAAATCCCAAAATTCTCCCGGAAAATCCCCAAAATCCCGGAAAAACCTCCAAAAATTCCTAGAAAATCCCAAAATTCTCCCGGAAAATCCCAAAATCCCTGGGAAAAACCCCCAAATTCTCCCGGAAAATCCCAAATTTCCCCGGAAAAACCTCCAAAAATTCCTGGAAAATCCCCAATTTCCCTGGGAAAAACCCCAAAATCTCCCGGAAAAATCCCAAAATTCTCCCGGAAAATCCCCAAAATCCCGGAAAAAACTCCAAAAATTCCTGGAAAATCCCAAATATTCCCAGGAAAACCCCAAAATCTCTTGGAAAAACCCCAAAACCTCCCGGAAAATCCCAAATTTCCCCGAAAAAACCTCCAAAAATTCCTGGAAAATCCCAAAATGTCCCGGAAAATCCCTAAAAATTCCCGGAAAATCCCAAATATTCCCCGGAAAACCCCAAAATCTCCCGGAAAAATCCCAAAATTCTCCCGGAAAATCCCAAAAATCCCGGAAAAAACTCCAAAAATTCCTGGAAAATCCCAAATATTCCCAGGAAAACCCCAAAATCTCTTGGAAAAACCCCAAAACCTCCCGGAAAATCCCAAATTTCCCCGAAAAAACCTCCAAAAATTCCTGGAAAATCCCAAAATGTCCCGGAAAAACCCTACAAATTCCCGGAAAATCCCAAATATTCCCCGGAAAACCCCAAAATCTCCCAGAAAAATCCCAAAATTCTCCCGGAAAATCCCCAAAATCCCGGAAAAACCTCCAAAAATTCCTAGAAAATCCCAAAATTCTCCCGGAAAATCCCAAAATCCCTGGGAAAAACCCCCAAATTCTCCCGGAAAATCCAAATTTCCCCGGAAAAACCTCCAAAAATTCCTGGAAAATCCCCAATTTCCCTGGAAAAACCCCAAAATCTCCCGGAAAAAATCCCAAAATTCTCCCGGAAAATCCCCAAAATCCCGGAAAAAACTCCAAAAATTCCTGGAAAATCCCAAATATTCCCAGGAAAACCCCAAAATCTCTTGGAAAAACCCCAAAACCTCCCGGAAAATCCCAAATTTCCCCGAAAAAACCTCCAAAAATTCCTGGAAAATCCCAAAATGTCCCGGAAAAACCCTAAAAATTCCCGGAAAATCCCAAATATTCCCCGGAAAACCCCAAAATCTCCCGGAAAAATCCCAAAATTCTGCCGGAAAATCCCAAATTTCCCCTGGAAAATCCCCAAAAATTCCCTGGAAAACCCCAAAATCCCTGAGAAAACCTCCAAAAATTCCTAGAAAATCCCAAAATTCTCCCGGAAAATCCCAAAATCCCTGGGAAAAACCCCAAAACCTCCCGGAAATCCCAAAATTCTCCCGGAAAATCCCAAAATCCCTGGGAAAAACCCCAAAACCTCCCGGAAAATCCCAAATTTCCCCGGAAAAACCTCCAAAAATTCCTGGAAAATCCCCAATTTCCCTGGGAAAATCCCCAAAATCTCCCGGAAAATCCCCAAAAAACCCAATTTTTTTTTTTTAAACCCCCAACCCCCCCCGAGCCCCCCCAGTTCCCGGTGCCGGCGCTCCCGGCATTCCCGGAATTCCCGGAATTCCCGGAATCCCGAGCTCCCACCTGGCCGCTCCTGGCGCGGGATCCTCGCGAGGAGGAGGAGGAGGGGGGGGGGGAGGGGAGGAAGCGCCGCCCTCGCGCATCCCCAAAATCCTTCCGGGAGCGCCCGGAAAGGGAGAGCCCCAAACCCGAAATGGCAGGGAATTCCCAAAAATCCCAAATTGGGGGAATTCCCGAAAAAATCCCGAAAATTGGGGGGAATTCCCAAAAAAAAACCCGCAAAAAATGGGGGGAAATGCCCCAAAAATCCCGGAAATTGGGGGGAAATCCCCAAAAAAATCCCGGGAATTGGGGAGAAATCCCGGAAAAAAACCACCAAAAAATGGGGGGAAATGCCCCAAAAATCCCGGAAATTGGGGGAGAAATCCTGAAAACATCCCGAAAATGGCAGGGAAGTCCCAAAAATCCCAAAATTGGGGGGATTCCCGAAAAAACCTCGAAAATTGGGGGAAATACACAAAAAATCCCGAAGAAAAATCGCGAAAATTGGGGGAATTCCCAAAAAAAAAAAAAAAAACCCAAAAATGGGGGGAAATGCCCCAAAAATCCCGGAAATTGGGGGGAAATCCTGAAAAAAATCCCAAAATTGGGGGAAATCCCCCAAAAATCCCGGAAATTGGGGGAAATACAGAAAAAATCCCGAAGAAAAAATCGCGAAAATTGGGGGGAAATCCCCAAAAAATCCCGAAAATTGGGGGGAATCCCAAAAAAAAAAAACAACCAAAAATGGGGGGAAATGCCCCAAAAATCCCGGAAATTGGGGGGAAATCCTGAAAAAATCCAAAATTGGGGGAAATCCCCCAAAAATCCCGGAAATTGTGGGAAATACACAAAAATCCCGGAGAAAAATCGTGAAAATTGGGGGGAAATCTTGAGAAAAATCCCAAAAATTGGGGGGAAATCCCCCAAAAAATACGAAAAAAATGGGGGGAAATGCACCCAAAAATCCGGAAATTGGGGGGAAATCCCAAAAATCCCGGAAACAGGGGGGAAATCCCAAAAAAAATCCCGAAAATTGGGAGGGGATTCCCCAAAAAAATCCTGAAAATTGAGGGGAAATCCCCAAAAAAAACCCCGAAAAATGGGGGAAATCCTGAGGAAAATCCCAAAAATTGGGGGGAATCCCCCCAAAAATCCCGAAACTGGGAGGGAATTCCCCAAAAATCCAGGAAATTGGGAGGGAATTGCCAAAAAAATCCCGAAAATTGGGGGAAAATCCCAAAAAAATCCCAAAATTGAGGGGAATCCCGAAAAAATCCCGGGAATTGGGGGGAAATAAAAAAAAACCCCGAAAATTGGAGGAAATCCTAAAAAAAAGCCCAAGAAATAGGGGGAAATCTCCAAAAAAAATCTCAAAAATGGTGGGAAATCCCGAAAAATCCGAAAATTGGGAGGAAATCCTGAAAAAATCCGAAAAAATGGGGAGAAAATCCCCCAAAAAAAATTCCCCCAAAAGGGGGGAAATCTCTAAAAACATCCCGAAAATTGGGGGGAAATCCCGAGAAAATCCCAAAAATGGGAGGGAATTCCCAAAAAATCCCAAAAATTGGGGGAAATCCCAAAAAAAATCCCCAAAAATGGGGGGAAATCCCCAAAAAAAATAAAAAAAAACCAAACAGAAAATAGGGGGGAAATCCAAAAAAATCCCGAAAATGGGGGGGAAATGCCAAAAAATCACAAAAAATTGGGAGTGAAATCCCCAAAAAATCCGCAAAATGGGAGAAATAGCTCAAAAAAATCCCAAGAACTGGGAGGGAAATCCCAAAAAAATCCCAAAAAATGGGGGGAAAATCTCTAAAAAATCCCGAAAATTGGGGGAAATCCAAAAAAATCCCAAAAACGGGGAGGGAATTCCAAAAAATCCAAAAATCCTAAAAAACAGGGGGGAAATCTCGGAAAAATCCCCCAAAATGGGGTGGGAAACTTGGAAAACTGGGGAGGGAAATCAAAAAAAAATGTGGAAAAATCCTAAAAAATGAGGGAAAAATCCCCAAAATCTCCCAAAAATGGGGGAAATCCCCCAAAAAATCCAAAAATGGGGAGGAAATCCCCAAAAAATCCCAGGAAATGGGTGGGAAATGGCGAGAAAATAAAATTAATCTCCAAAATGGGGAAGAAATCCCAAAAATTGGGAGGGAAATCCCAGAAAATGAGGGGGAAATCCCAAAGGAATCCCAAAAATGGGAGAGATCCCAAAAAAAAACCCAAAAAATGGGGGAAATCCTAAAAAATAGGGGGGGAATTTTAAAAAAATTAAAAAAATGGGGGAAATCCTGGAAAAATGGGAAGGAATCTCCCAAAAAATGGGAGAAATGGGAGAAAATCCCAAAAATTTGGGGAAAATACAAAAAAAATTGGGAGAAATTGTAAAAACCAGGAGGGAAATCCAAAAATTCCCAAAAATGGGGGTGAAATCCCAAAAATCCCAAAATTTGGGGGGAAATCCTGGAAAAATGGGAAGGAAATCTCCCAAAAATGGGAGAAATTCCAAAAATATCCCAGAAAATTGGGAGAAATCCTAAAAAAAGGGGGGAAATCCTAAAGAAATCCCAGAAAATGGAGGAGAAATCCCCCAAAAAATCCCAAAAAATGGGGGAAATCCGGGAAAAAATGGGAGAAAATCCCCAAAAATTGGGGGAAAATCCCAAAAATGGAAGGGAAATCCCAAAAAAAAATCCCAAAAAATGGGGAAATCCTGGGAAAATGAGAGAAAATCCCAAAAAAATGGGGGAAAATCCCCAAAAAATCCCCCCAAAAAAGGGGAAATTTGGAAAAAATGAGAGAAAATCCCAAAAAATTGGGAGAAATTCTAAAAACCGGGAGGGAAATCCCAAAAATTCCCAAAATGGGGGTGAAATCCCCAAAATTCCAAAAATCCCAAAAACTGGGGGAGAATCTGGGAAAAATGGGAAGAAAATCCCCCAAAAATGGAGAAAATTCCAAAAAACCGGGAGGAAATCCCAGAAAATTGGGTGAAATCCTAAAAAATTGGGGAAATCCTAAAGAGATCCCAGAAAATGGAGGAGAAATCCCCCAAAAATCCCAAAAAATGGGGAAATCCGGGAAAAATGGGAGAAATTCCCAAAAATTGGGGGAAAATCCAAAAATGGGAGGGAAATCCCAAAAAAAAATCCCAAAAAATGGGGAAATCCTGGGAAAATGAGAGAAAATCCCAAAAAATTGGGGAAAATCCCGAAATTGGGAGGGAAATCCCAAAAAAAAAATCCCCCAAAAAAGGGGAAATCCTGGGAAAATGGGAGAAAATCGAAATAAATTGGGAGAAAATCCCAAAAAATTGGGAGAAATTCTAAAAACCAGGAGGGAAATCCCAAAATTGCAAAAATGGGGTGAAATCCCAAAAATCCCAAAATTTGGGGGGGAAATCCTGGAAAAATGGAAAAAAATCCCCCAAAAATGGGAGAAATTCCAAAAAACCAGAGGGAAATCCCAAAAATCCCAGAAAATTGGGAGAAATCCCCCAAAAATCCCAAAAAATGGGAGAAAATCCCAAAAAATTGGGGGAAAATCCGAAAATGGGAGGGAAATCCCAAAAAAAATCCCAAAAAATGGGGAAATCCTGGAAAATGAGAGAAAATCCCAAAAAAATGGAGGAACATCCCAAAAAAATTGGGAGAAATTCTGAAAACCGGGAGGGAAATCCCAAAAATTGCCAAAAATGGGGGTGAAATCCCCAAAAAATCCCAAAAACTGGGGGGGAAATCCTGGAAAAATGGGAAGGAAATCCCCCAAAAATGGGAGAAATTCCAAAAAACCAGGAGGGAAATCCCAAAAATCCCAGAAAATTGGGAGAAATCCTAAAAAAGGGGGGAAATCCTAAAGAAATCCCAGAAAATGGAGGAGAAATCCTCCAAAAATCCCAAAAAATGGGAGAAAATCCCCAAAAATTGGGGAAAATCCCGAAAATTGGGAGGGAAATCCTAAAAAAATCCCAAAAAATGGGAAATCCTGGGAAAAAATGGGAGAAAATCCAAAAAATTGGGAGAAATTCCCAAAAAATTGGGAGAAATTCTAAAAACCGGGAGGGAAATCCCAAAAATTCCCAAAAATGGGGATGAAATCCCAAAAATCCCAAAAATTCCCAAAAATCCCAAAAACTGGGGGGGAAGTCCTGGAAAAATGGGAAGAAAATCCCCCAAAAATGGGAGAAATTCCAAAAAACCGGGAGGGAAATCCCAGAAAATTGGGTGAAATCCTAAAAAATTGGGGAAATCCTAAAGAAATCCCAGAAAATGGAGGAGAAATCCCCCAAAAATCCCAAAAAATGGGAGAAAATCCCAAAAAACTGGGGGAAAATCCCGAAAATTGGGAGGGAAATCCTAAAAAAATCCAAAAAAATGGGAAATCCGGGAAAAAATGGGAGAAAATCCAAAAAATTGGGAGAAATTCCCAAAAAAGGGAGGGAAATCCCAAAAAAAAATCCCCAAAAAATGAGGAAATCCTGGGAAAATGGGAGAAAATCCCAAAAAATTGGGGGAAAATCCAAAAAATTGGGAAAAATCCCAAAAAACCGGGAGGGAAATCCCAAAAATTGCCAAAAATGGGGTGAAATCCCCAAAAATCCGCAAAAAATCCCAAAAATCCCAAAAACTGAGGGGGAAAAATGGGAGAGAACCCAAAAAAATTCCTGGAAAATTGGGAGAAATCCTCCAAAATGGGGAAAATCCTAAAAAATGGATGGGAAATCCAAAAAAATGGGGAGAAAACCCCAAAAATTCGGGAGAAAACCTCAAGAATTTGGATCGTTTCCCCAAAATTGGGGGAGAAATTCCCAAAATTTGGGATCAGTTCCTTAAATTTGGGGCTACATTCCAAAAATTTGGGAGAAATTCCCTAAAATTTGGGATGAATTCCTCAAATTTGGGAGAATTTCCTAAAAAATTGGGAGAAATTCCCAAAAAACTGGGGAGAAATCCCCTAAAATTTGGGATAATTTGCCCAAAATTTGGGAGAAATTCTGTAAAAATTGGGATAATTCTCAAAAAATTCATAAAAAATTGAAAGAAATTCCGAAAAATTTGGGGTAAATTCCTAAAAAATTGGATAAATTCCCTAAAATTGGGGAGAAAGTTAAAAAAAACCAGAGAAATTCCCCAAAATTGGAGAAAAATTCCCAAAATTTGGGCACAAATCCACAATAATTCGGAGAAATAGCCAAAAATTTGGGGGAAATTCCCAAAAATTTGGGGGAGAGATTCCTCAAAAAATTGAGAAATTCCCAAAAATTTGGGAAAAATTGAAAAAAATTGGGAGAAATCCCCAAAAATTTGGGGGGAATTGGCCCCAAATTGGGGAAATCGGCCCCGCTGGAGCCCGGGGGGCGGGGCCAGAGCTCGTCCCCTGAATGGCTGTGGGGAGGGGGCGGGGCCTGGGACCAGTGGGGGACAGTACGGACCAGTACGGACCAGTACGGACCAGTACGGACCAGTATGGACCAGTACGGACCAGTATGGACCAGTATGGACCAGTAGGGACCAGTACGGACCAGTATGGACCAGTATGGACCAGTATGGACCAGTAGGGACCAGTACGGACCAGTATGGACCAGTATGGACCAGTATGGACCAGTAGGGACCAGTACGGACCAGTATGGACCAGTATGGACCAGTACGGACCAGTATGGACCAGTACGGACCAGTATGGACCAGTATGGACCACTACGGACCAGTACGGACAGTACGGACCAGTATGGACCAGTACGGACCAGTACGGACCACTACGGACCAGTATGGACCAGTATGGACCAGTATGGACCAGTAGGGACCAGTAGGGACCAGTATGGACCAGTATGGACCAGTATGGACCAGTAGGGACCAGTACGGACCAGTATGGACCAGTAGGGACCAGTACGGACCAGTATGGACCAGTACGGACCAGTACAGACCAGTAGGGACCAGTATGGACCAGTAGGGACCAGTACAGACCAGTATGGACCAGTAGGGACCAGTACAGACCAGTAGGGACCAGTATGGACCAGTACAGACCAGTATGGACCAGTACGGACCGGTATGGACCAGTAAGGAGCAGTTTCCCCATCCATCCCAGCCCATCCCAGTCCATCCCAGTTCATCCCAGTCCATCCCAGTAAGGCCCAGTCCATTCCCCAGTTCATCCCAGTAAGGCCTGGCCCAATCCCAGTTCAATCCCAGTCCCCCCAGTCCATCCAGTTCCCCAGTCCCAGTTTGTCCCAGTTTGTCCCAGTCCCTCCCAGTTCCCACCCAGTTCCCCCCAGTCCCTCCCAGTTCAATCCCAGTCCATCCCAGTTCAAACCAGTCCAATCCCAGTTTCCTCCAGTTCCCTCCCAGTTTGTCCCAGTTCGCCCCAGTCCCTCCCAGTTTGTCCCAGTTCACCCCAGTTCCCTCCAGTCCCTCCCAGTTTGTCCCAGTTCGCCCCAGTCCCTCCCAGTTTGTCCCAGTTTGGCTCCAGTCCCGAACTGGGCGGGACTGGGAGGGGCGGTGCTGAGTCAGCAGCTCCGGGCCGGGACTGGGAACCTCCCAGTTCAAACCAGTTCAGACCAGTTCAGACCAGTTCAGACCAGTTCACCCCCAGTAACCCCCAGCAACTCCTCCCAGTGCTCCCAGTCCCTCCCAGTTCATCCAGTTCAAACCAGTAACCCCCAGTGCCCTCCCAGTGCTCCCAGTTCATCCCAGTAACTCCCAGTTCATCCTCCCACTGCTCCCAGTTCAAACCAGTTCAAACCAGTAACCCCCAGTGCCCTCCCAGTGCTCCCAGTTCATCCCAGTTCATCCAGTAACTCCCAGTTCATCCTCCCACTGCTCCCAGTTCAAACCAGTTCAAAACCAGTAACTCCCCAGTGCCCTCCCAGTGCTCCCAGTTCACCCCTGACTCCTCCCAGTTCCCTCCCAGTTTATCCCAGTTCAGCCCAGCCTTTTCCCAGTTCCTCCCAGTAAGCACCAGTAACCCCTCCCAGTCCCTCCCAGTTTGTCCCAGTTCCTCCCAGTAACCCCCAGTATCTCCCAGTTCAAACCAGTATCTCCCAGTTCAAACCAGTAACCCCCAGTGCCCTCCCAGTGCTCCCAGTTAATCCCAGTTCATCCCAGTAACTCCCAGTTCATCTTCCCACTGCTCCCAGTTCAAACCAGTTCAAACCAGTAACTCCCCAGTGCCCTCCCAGTGCTCCCAGTTCACCCCTGACTCCTCCCAGTTCATCCCAGTTCAGCCCAGCCTTTTCCCAGTTCCTCCAGTAAGCACCAGTAACCCCTCCCAGTCCCTCCCAGTTCATCCCAGTGCTCCCAGTAACCCCCAGTTCATCCTCCCAGTGCTCCCAGTTCAAACCAGTAACTCCCCAGTCCCATCCCAGTTTATCCCAGTAACCCCTCAGTGCTCCCAGTTCACCCCAGACCCCTCCCGTCCATCCCAGTTCAAACCAGTAACCACCAGTAACCCCTCCCAGTCCCTCCCAGTGCTCCCAGTAACTCCCAGTTCTTCCCCAGACCCCTCCCAGTCCATCCCAGTTCATCCCAGTAACCACCAGTAACCCCTCCCAGTCCCTCCAGTGCTCCCAGTAACTCCCAGTTCTTCCCCAGACCCCTCCCAGTTCATCCCAGTTCAAACCAGTAACTCCGCACCCCCCCCAGTGCTTCCACTCCCTCCCAGTCCATCCCAGTCCAAACCAGTTCATCCAGTTTGTCCCAGTTCCCACCCAGTAACTCTCAGTTCATCCTCCCAGTCCCTCCCAGTTCAAACCAGTAACCCCCAGTGCCTTCCCAGTGCTCCCAGTTCACCCAGACCCCTCCCAGTTCATCCCAGTGCTCCCAGTAACCCCCAGTTCATCCTCCCAGTGCTCCCAGTTTGCACCAGTAACTCCCCAGTCCCATCCCAGTTTATCCCAGTAACCCCTCAGTGCTCCCAGTTCACCCCAGACTCCTCCCAGTCCATCCCAGTAACCACCAGTAACCACCAGTAACCCCTCCCAGTCCCTCCCAGTGCTCCCAGTAACTCCCAGTTCTTCCCCAGACCCCTCCCAGTTCATCCCAGTTCAAACCAGTAACTCCGCACCCCCCCCCCAGTGCTTCCACTCCCTCCCAGTCCATCCCAGTCCAAACCAGTTCATCCCAGTTTGTCCCAGTTCCCACCCAGTAACTCTCAGTTCATCCTCCCAGTCCCTCCCAGTCCCTCCCAGTTCAAACCAGTAACCCCCAGTGCCTTCCCAGTGCTCCCAGTTCACCCCAGACCCCTCCCAGTTCATCCCAGTGCTCCCAGTAACCCCCAGGTCATCCTCCCAGTGCTCCCAGTTCAAACCAGTAACTCCCCAGTCCCATCCCAGTTTATCCCAGTAACCCCTCAGTGCTCCCAGTTCACCCCAGACCCCTCCCAGTCCATCCCAGTAAGAACCAGTAACCACCAGTAACCCCTCCCAGTCCCTCCCAGTGCTCCCAGTCCAATCCCAGTAACCCCCAGACCCTCCCAGTTCATCCCAGTTCAAACCAGTAACTCCCCACCTCCCTCCCAGTGCTCCAGTTCCTCCCAGTCTCTCCCAGTATGCCACCCAGTGCTCCCAGTTCAAACCAGTGACCCCTCCCAGTGACCCCCAGTAACTCCCAGTCCTCCCAGTTTATCCCAGTCCGTCCCAGTCCATCCCAGTAAGAACCAGTAACCCCTCCTGCTGCTCCAGTTCCCTCCCAGTTCAAACCAGTAACCCCCCAGTGCCTTCCCAGTGCTCCCAGTTCATCCCAGTGACCCCTCCCAGTCCCTCCCAGTGCTCCCAGTAACCCCCAGTAACTCCCAGTTCATCCTCCCAGTCCCTCCCAGTTCAAACCAGTAACCCCCAGTTCACCCCTGACTCTTCCAGTTCCCTCCCAGTTCAAACCAGTAACCCCCAGTTCATCCTCCCAGTGCTCCCAGTTCAAACCAGACTCCTCCCAGTCCATCCCAGTTCAAACCAGTAACCACCAGTAACCGTCAGTTCTTTCCCAGTTCCCTCCCAGTAAGAACCAGTAACCCCTGCTGGTGCTCCCAGTCCCTCCCAGTTCAAACCAGTAACTCCCAGTTCACCCCTGACTCCTCCCAGTTCCTCCCAGTTTGTCCCAGTTCATCCTCCAGTGCTCCCAGTTTGCACCAGTTCAAACCAGTAACTCCCAGTCCATCCCAGTGCTCCCAGTCCAATCCCAGTAACACCCCGGACCCCTCCCAGTTCAAACCAGTAACCCCTGCTGGTGCTCCCAGTTTGTCCCAGTCCATCCAGTAACTCCCAGTTCATCCCAGTAACCCCTCAGTCCCCCCCAGTTCCCTCCCAGTTCAAACCAGTAACCCCCAGGGCCTTCCCAGTGCTCCCAGTTCAGCCCTGACTCCTCCCAGTTCATCCTCCCAGTGCTCCCAGTTCGGACCAGTTCAAACCAGTAACTCCCCAGTTCCCTCCCAGTCCATCCCAGTGCTCCCAGTTCAAACCAGTCCATCCCAGTAAGCACCAGTGACCCCTCCCAGTGCTCCCAGTTCCCTCCCAGTCCCTCCAGTTTGTCCCAGTCCATCCCAGTTCACACCAGTTCAAAACCAGTAATCCCCAGTCCCATCCCAGTTTAATGAACCCCAATTAATGACCCCCATTAATGACCCCCATTAAAATATAAAATTAATTTATTGACCCCCATTAATCAGCCCTCGTTAATGAACCCATTAACCGCATCAATTAGCCCTGCCGTTAATTAGCCCCCATTAATTAACGCTGGGATTAATTACCCCCTATTAATTAACCCTCATTAGTCACCCCCATTAAGTCAACCCCTGGTTAATTAACCCCCATTAATTAACCCTGTGACTAATTAACCCCCATTAATTAACCCTCATTAGTTATCCCCCATTAATTCAACCTGTGATTAATTAGCCATAATTAATTAATCCTGTCATTAATTAACCCCCATTAATTAACCCTGGAATAATTTAACTCCCACTAATTAACTCAGCATTAACTCCGCTAATGAGCCCATTAATTAACCCTAGCATTAATTAACCCATTAATGAACCCATCATTAATTAGCCCCCTTAATTAAAGTGTCAATTAATGAATCCCACAGCTAATTAACCCATTAATTAATTACCCCAATTAGCAGCTCCCACTCGATAACCCAACCCCAGTAATTAATTAAACACCCAATTACGCCTATATTTAATTAAATCCCCACTTAATTAATTAAATCAATTAGCCCAAATTAACGCCCCTAATTAGCCACCCCCACTAATTGCACAAGCCCAATTAATTAATTAATAACCCCCAATAATTCACCATTGTGCTCATTAGCACGCCCAAGAGGTCATTAACCCCTGACAGTAATTAATTAACTAAATCTTAATTAATTACCTGGCGCTAATAACCATTAATTAACGAACCATTAATTAATAACCCCATTAATCACCCCAGCCCCTCTCATTACCCCCTTGACCACCCCCAGGGCGCTAATTAAGCCATTAATTAATTAATTAACAACGCCAGTTAATAAATTTTCCTTTATTTAACAAAACCCCCCCGGGCCCCTCCCCCGCCCCGAACCCCGGGTCACTTCCGGGTTAGGCCACGCCCACTCCCTCCTTAGACCACGCCCATTTCTGCACAGCGCCGCGGACTTCCGGGCTAGGCCACGCCCCCGCTGTTGGCGCCCCCTGGCGGGCTGGAGGTGCGATGACGTCATTTCTCCTTCGGAGGGGGCCTGGGGGGAGGGGGAGAACCAGTAAGGACCAGTACAAACCAGTATAAACCAGTAAGGACCAGTATAAACCAGTACGGACCAGTACAAACCAGTACGGACCAGTATGGACCAGTACGGACCAGTACAAACCAGTACGGACCAGTATGGACCAGTACGGACCGGTATAAACCAGTACGGACCGGTACGGACCAGTACGGACCGGTATGGACCAGTATAAACCAGTAAGGACCAGTATAAACCAGTATGGACCAGTATGGACCAGCCCCTCCCAGTTTAACCCAGTATAAACCAGTTCCACTTTTCCCCCCCAAAATCCCCATTTTTCACCCCAAAATCCCCATTTTTGTGCTGAAATCTCCCCGATTTTCCCTCCCAGTATAACCCAGTATAAACCAGTATAACCCAGTCCCTCCAGTATAAACCAGTCCCCTTTTACCCCTCCAAAAATTCCATTTTTTCACCCCAAAATCCCATTTTTCCCCCCTAAAATCTCCATTTTGGTGCCAAAATCTACTGGATTTTTCCCCCCAGTCCCCCCCAGCCCCTCCAGTACAAACCAGTATAACCCAGTAAAACCCAGTCCCTCCCAGTCCCTTTTTAACCCGTAAAATCCCCGTTTTCCCCCCCAAAATCCCCATTTTTCACCCCAAAATCTCCATTTTTGTGCTGAAACCTCCCATTTTTCCCCTCCCAGTCCCTCCCAGTACAAACCAGTACAACCCAGTAAAACCCAGTCCCTCCCAGTCCCCTCTTAACCCCTAAAATTTCCATTTTCACCCCCAAAACCTCCATTTTCACCCCTAAAATCCCCATTTTTCACCCCAAAATCCCCATTTTTCACCCAAAACCTCCCAGATTTGTCCCCCCCAGTCCCCCCCAGTATAACCAGTATAACCCAGTCCCCTTTTAACCCCCAAAGTCCCCATTTTCACCCATAAAATCCCATTTTTCACCCTAAAATCCCCATTTTTGTGCTGAAATCTCCCAGATTTTTCCCCCCCAGCCCCCCCCAGTACATCCCAGTCCCTCCCAGTATAACCCAGTATAACCCAGTCCCCTTTTAACCCCCAAAATCCCCATTTTCCCCCCCAAAGTCCCCATTTTCCCCCCAAAGTCCCCATTTTTGTGCCAAAACCTCCCGGATTTCCCCCCCCCAGTCCCTCCCAGTATATTCCAGTCCCTCCCAGTATAACCCAGTCCCTCCCAGTATAACCCAGTCTCCTTTTAACCCCCAAAATTCCCATTTTCCCCCCCAAAATCCCCATTTTTCACCCCAAAATCCCCATTTTCCCCCATAAAATCCCCATTTTTCACCCCAAAATCCCAATTTTTCACCCAAAACCTCCCAGATTTTTCCCCCCCAGCCCCTCCCAGTATATCCCAGTCCCTCCCAGTATAACCCAGTATAACCCAGTCCCCTTTTAACCCCCAAAATCCCCATTTTCCCCCCAAAGTCCCCATTTTTGTGCCAAAACCTCCCGGATTTCCCCCCCCCAGTCCCTCCCAGTATAACCCAGTATAACCCAGTATAACCCAGTATAACCCAGTCCCCCTTTTAACCCCCAAAGTCCCCATTTTCACCCATAAAATCCCCATTTTTCACCCCAAAATCCCCATTTTTGTGCTGAAATCTCCCAGATTTTTCCCCCCCAGCCCCTCCCAGTATATCCCAGTCCCTCCCAGTATAACCCAGTATAACTCAGTTCCCTTTTAACCCCCAAAATCCCCATTTTCCCCCCCAAAGTCCCCATTTTCCCCCCAAAGTCCCCATTTTTGTGCCAAAACCTCCCGGATTTCCCCCCCCCAGTCCCTCCCAGTATATTCCAGTCCCTCCCAGTATAACCCAGTCCCTCCCAGTATAACCCAGTCTCCTTTTAACCCCCAAAATTCCCATTTTCCCCCCCAAAATCCCCATTTTTCACCCCAAAATCCCCATTTTCCCCCATAAAATCCCCATTTTTCACCCCAAAATCCCAATTTTTCACCCAAAACCTCCCAGATTTTTCCCCCCCAGCCCCTCCCAGTATATCCCAGTCCCTCCCAGTATAACCCAGTATAACCCAGTCCCCTTTTAACCCCCAAAATCCCCATTTTCCCCCCAAAGTCCCCATTTTTGTGCCAAAACCTCCCGGATTTCCCCCCCCCAGTCCCTCCCAGTATAACCCAGTATAACCCAGTATAACCCAGTATAACCCAGTCCCCTTTTAACCCCCAAAGTCCCCATTTTCACCCATAAAATCCCCATTTTTCACCCCAAAATCCCCATTTTTGTGCTGAAATCTCCCAGATTTTTCCCCCCCAGCCCCTCCCAGTATATCCCAGTCCCTCCCAGTATAACCCAGTATAACTCAGTTCCCTTTTAACCCCCAAAATTCCCATTTTCCCCCCCAAAGTCCCCATTTTCCCCCTAAAATCTCCATTTTTGTGCCAAAACCTCCCGGATTTTCCCCCCCCAGTCCCTCCCAGTATATCCCAGTCCCTCCCAGTATAACCCAGTCCCCTTTTAACCCCCAAAATCCCCATTTTCCCCCCCAAATCCCCATTTTCCCCCATAAAATCCCCATTTTTCACCCCAAAATCTCCATTTTTGTGCTGAAATCTCCCGGATTTTTCCCCCCCGTCCATCCCAGTATAACCCAGTATAACCCAGTACAAACCAGTCCCCTTTTAACCCCCTAAAATCCCCATTTTTCACCCCAAAATCCCCATTTTTGTGCCAAAACCTCCCGGATTTCCCCCCCCAGTATATCCCAGTCCCTCCCAGTATATCCCAGTAGGGCCCGGTCACCGGTAGACGCCGACGACGACGGCGTGGTCCCTCTCGTAGGGCTCCAGGGTCAGCTGCTCCTGCGGCTTCATCCTCTCGGCCGTCATCTTCCTCACCTCGCCCGCGAACACCGCCTCGGCCGGCGCCGTCGAGTCGATGCAGTTCGCCTGCGCCACCACGACACAAACCGGTTGGGGCCGGCTGGAACCGGTTTGGGCCGGCTGGGACCGGCTAGATACCGGCTGGGACCGGTTAGATACTGGCTGGGACCGCCTTGGGACCAGTCTGAACCAGCTAGAACCGGTTTGGGACCAGTCTGAACCGGTTTGGGCCGGCTGGATAGCGACTAGATACCGGCCGGAGCCGGCTAGATACCGGCTGGAACCGGTTAGATACCGGCTGGGACCAGCTTGGGACCAGTCTGAACCGGTTTGGGACCAGTCTGAACCAGTTTGGGCCGGCTGGATAGCGACTAGATAGCGGCTGGAGCCGGCTGGGACCGGCTGGAACCGGTTAGATACTGGCTGGGACCGGCTTGGGACCAGTCTGAACCGGTCTGGGACCAGTCTGAACCGGTTTGGGACCAGTCTGAACCGGTTTGGGCCGGCTGGATAGCGACTAGATAGCGGCTGGAGCCGGCTGGGACCGGCTGGAACCGGTTAGATACCGGCTGGAGCCGGCTGGGACCAGTCTGAACCGGTTTGGGACCAGTCTGAACCGGTTAGAACCGGTTTGGGACCAGTCTGAACCGGTTTGGGCTGGCTGGATAGCGACTAGATAGCGGCCAGAGCCGGCTGGGCCTGGTTTTGGGCCAGTCTAAACCAATTAGAACCGGTTTGGGACCAGTCTGAACCAGTTTGAGCCAGTTTGAGCTGGCTGGAACCGGCTGGAACCGGTTTGGGACCAGTCTGAACCGGTTTGGGACCAGTCTGAACCAGTTAGAACTGGTTTGGGAGCAGTCTGAACCAGTTTGAGCTGGCTGGAACTGGTTTGGGACCAGTCTGGGACCAGCTGGAACCGGTTTGGGCTGGCTGAAACCGGCTGGAACCGGCTGGAACCAGCTGGATACCAGCTGGAACCGGTTTGGGACCAGTCTGAACCAGTTTGGGACCAGTTTGAACCAGTTTAAACCAGTTTGGGACCAGTTAGAACCTGTTTGTGACTGGTTAGAACTGGTTTGAGCCAGCTGGAACCGGTTAGATACCGGCTGGAACGGGTTTGAGCTGGCTGGAACCGGTTTGGGACCAGTTTGGGACTGGTTAGAACCAGTTAGAACCAGTCTGAACTGGGTTGGGACCAGTGAGAACCAGTTAGATAATGGCTGGAACCAGTTTGGGACCAGTCTGAGCTGGTTTGGGACCAGTCTGAGCCGGTTTGGGACCAGTCTAAACCGGTTTGGGACTAGTTAGAACCAGTTAGAACTGGTTTGGGACCAGTTAGAACCGGTTAGATACCAGCTTGAACTAGTTAGAACCAGTTTGGGACCAGTTAAAACCGGTTTGGGACTGGTTAGAACTGGGTTGGGACCAGTGAGAACCAGTTAGAACCGGTGTGGGACCAGACTGAACCGGTTAGGAACCAGTTAGAACCAGTTTGAGCCCCTTGAAACTGGTTAGAAGCAGTTAAATCCCAGTTAGATCCCAGCTAGAACCAGTTTGAGCCCAGTTAGAACCAGTTAAATCCCAGTCAGAACCAGTTAGATCCCAGTCAGAACCAGTTTGAACCAGTCAGAACCAGTCAGATCCCAGTTAGAACCAGTTACAACCAGTTCAAACCAGCTAGAATTGGTTGAAACCAGTTGGTTTATACTGCTCTGTACTGGTTTGTACTGGTTTATACTGGTCCATACTGGTCCATACTGGTCCGTACTGGTCCGTACTGGTCCATACTGGTCTGTACTGGTCGGTACTGGTTTATACTGGTCCGTACCGGTCCGTACTGGTTTTTTCCCGTCCGTACTGGTTTATACTGGTCTATACTGGTCCGTACTGGTTTATACTGGTCCGTACCGGTCCCTACTGGTCCATACTGGTCCATACTGGTCCGTACTGGTCTGTACTGGTTTATACTGGTCCATACTGGTCCGTACTGGTCTGTACTGGTCCATACTGGTCCGTACTGGTTTATACTGGTCCGTACCGGTCCATACTGGTTTATACTGGTTTATACTGGTCCATACTGGTCCGTACTGGTTTATACTGGTCCGTACCGGTCCGTATTGGTTTATACTGGTTTATACTGGTCCGTACTGGTTTATACTGGTCCATACTGGTCCGTACTGGTCTCTAACTGGTCCGTACTGGTTTATACTGGTCCGTACCGGTCCATACTGGTCTCTAACTGGTCCATCCTGGTCCGTACCGGTTTATACTGGTCCATACTGGTTTATACTGGTCCGTGCTGGCCGGTACCTTGATGGAGATGAGGAAGTGCCCCCCGCAGCGCAGGAAGTGATGCGCGTTCAGCGCCACGATGCGCGTCTGGTCCGGCTGCGCCACGTCCGCGAAGATCACGTCCACCATGCCTGGGAAAGGGGGGGGACAAAAACCGGGATTGGCCCAAAATGTCCCAAATTTATCCCAAAATTGTCCCGGAATCCTGGAGAGAAACCCGAAATTCCAACCAAAATCCTCAAAATTCCCACGAAATTCCAGCCAGGAACTCAAAATTCCCATAAAATTTCAGCTCCACCAAGGTCACGTCCACCAGGCCTGGGGGAAAAAATGGGATTATCCCAAAATATCCCAAATTTATCCCAAAATTAACCTGGAATTCTGGAGAAAACCCAAAATTCCAGACAAAAACCTCAAAATTCCCATGAAATTCCCACAAAATTCCAGCCAGGAACTCAAAATATCCCAAAATTTCAAGCCCATGAAGATCACGTCCACCATGGCCGGGGGAAAAAAATGGGATTGGCCCAAAATATCCCAAATTTATCCCAAAATCATCCCGGAATTCCTGACAAAAACCAGGAATTTCAACCAAAATCCTCAAAATTCCAACAAAATTCCAGCCAGGAACTCAAAATATCCCCAAAATTTCAAGCCCATGAAGATCGCGTCATCCATGACTGAGGAGGGGGGAAAACCTGGGATTGGCCCAAATTATCCCAAATTTATCCCAAAATTATCCCGGAATTCTGGAGAAAACCCAAAATTCCAGACAAAAACCCCAAAATTCCCATGAAATTCCCACAGAATTCCAGCCAGGAACTCAAAATTCCCATAAAATATCAAGGCCATGAAGATCACGTCCACCAGGCCTGGGGGCAAAAAACGGGATTGGCCCAAAATGTCCCAAATTTATCCCAAAATTATCCCAGAATTCTGGAGAAAAACCCAAAATTCCAACCAAAATCCTCAAAATTCCCCCAAAATTCCCCCAAAATTCCAGCCAGGAACTCAAAATTCCTGACGGGATCCCAAAATTCTTTCCAAAAACCCCAGAATTCTTTTTCAGAACCCCAAAATTCCATCCGGGAACCCAAAATTCCCGATGGGACCCCAAAATTCCTCTCCAGGAACCCAAAACTCCATCCAGGAACCCAAAATTCTCCCAAAATCCACTTCCAGGACACCCCAGAACCTCCAGAACCTTCTCCAGAACTTCCAAATCACCTCAAGAATCCCCCAAATTTTGGACAATCCCAAAATTTTGTTCCCAGGACCCCAAAACCACCTCAAGCCCCGCCCAGGGCACCCCAAAACCTCCAGAACCTTCTCCAGAACCTTCTCCAGAACCTTCTCCAGAACCACCAAATCAACTCAAGAGTCCCCAAAAATTTCGGCAATCCCAAAATTCTTCTCCAGGACCCCAAAACCACCTCAAGCCCCACCCAGGACACCCCGAAATCTCCAGAACCTTCTCCAGAACCTTCTCCCACCACCCCAAATGTCCCCAAATGTCCCCAGATGTCCCCCCAAGGTTTCAGAACCTCCCAAAATTTCCAGGAGACCCCAAAACCACCTCAAGTCCCACCCAAGACACTCCAGAACCTCCAGAACCTTCTCCAGAACCTTCTCCCACCACCCCAAATGTCCCCAGATTGTCCCCAAATGTCCCCCCAGGGTTTCAGAACCTCCCAAAATTTCCAGGAGACCCCAAAATTCTTCTCCAGGACCCCAAAACCACCTCAAGCCCCACCCAGGACACCCCAAAACCTTCCTGAGACACTTCCAGAACCTCCTCCAGAACCTCCAGAACCTTCTCCAGAACTTCCAAATCAACTCAAGAGTCCCCAAAATTTTGGACAATCCCAAAGTTCTTCTCCAGGACCCCAAAACCACCTCAAGCCCCACCCAGGGCACCCCAGAACCTCCAGAACCTTCTCCAGAACCTTCAGAACCTTCTCCAGAACCCTGTCCCACCACCCCAGCTGTCCCTGGGCGTGTCCCGGGCGTGTCCCCCCCGGCCCCGCCCCCGGGGCACTGACCAATCAGCATGCGGTACTTGTGGGGGTGCCGCGCGTCCTCGATGACGGGCACCACGTTCGTTCTCTTCTTGGCCACGTTGAGCAGGTCCCGGCCCGAGCGGTGCGAGAACTCCACGGCGTACACCACGCCCTCCTGGGGACACCGGGGACACCGCCGTCACCCGGGGGCCACCGGGGGACACCCGGGGGCCACCAGAGGTCATGAGATGTCACCCGAGTTCTCCAAGGTCACCCAAGGTCACCAAGGTCCACCCAAGGTCATCCAAAGGTCTCTGGAGGTGCCACCACGGGACGGTCCCAGGAGCTTGGGGACACCTTGGGGACACCTTGGTGACGTCACCATGGAGCTCCAGGGCCACCCCAAGGGCACCAAAGGTCACCAGGTGTCACCAAAGGTCATGAGACGTCACCCGAGTTCTCCAAGGTCACCCAAGGTCACCAATGTCCACCCGAGGTCTCTGGAGGTGCCACCACTGGTCGGTCCCAGGAGCTTGGGGACACCTTGGGGACACCTTGGGGACACCTCCAGGGCCACCCCAGGGTCACCAAAGGTCACCAGGTGTGCCCAGGAGCTTGGGGACACCAGGTGAGCCCTTGGTGACGTCACCATGGAGCTCCAGGGCCACCCCCAGGGCACCAAAGGTCACCAGGGGTCACCAAAGGTCATGAGATGTCACCCGAGTTCTCCAAGGTCACCCAAGGTCACCAAAGTCCACCCAAGGTCACCCAAAGGTCTCTGGAGGTGCCACCACTGGACGGTCCCAGGAGCTTGGGGACACCTTGGGGACACCTTGGTGACGTCACCATGGAGCTCCAGGGCCACCCCCAGGGCACCAAAGGTCACCAGGTGTCACCAAAGGTCATGAGATGTCACCCGAGTTCTCCAAGGTCACCCAAGCTCTCTGGAGGTGCCACCACTGGTCGGTCCCAGGAGCTTGGGGACACTTTGAAGACACCTTGGGGACACCTCCAGGGCCACCCCAAGGTCACCCAAGGTCACCAGGGGTCATCAAAGGTCATCAGTCGCCACCCAAGGTCACCCAAGTCCACCCAAGTCCACCTGGAGGTGCCACCTCTGGTCGGTCCCAGGAGCTCGGGGACACCAAAGCGATGCCACCTGGCCCAGGTGAGCCCTTGGTGACGTCACCATGGAGCTCCAGGGCCACCCCAGGGTCACCAAAGGTCACCAGGTGTGCCCAGGTGTGTCTGTACCTGTGCCAGGTGTGTCTGTACCTGTGCCAGGTGTGTCTGTACCTGTGCCATGTGTGTCTGTACCTGTGCCAGGTGTGTGTGTACCTGTGCCAGGTGTGTCTGTGCCTGTGCCAGGTGTGTGTGTACCTGTGCCAGGTGTGTCTGTACCTGTGCCAGGTGTGTGTGTACCTGTGCCAGGTGTGTCTGTGCCTGTGCCAGGTGTGTCTGTACCTGTGCCAGGTGTGTCTGTACCTGTGCCAGGTGTGTGTGTACCTGTGCCAGGTGTGTCTGTACCTGTGCCAGGTGTGTCTGTACCTGTGCCAGGTGTGTGTGTACCTGTGCCAGGTGTGTCTGTACCTGTGCCAGGTGTGTGTGTACCTGTGCCCAGGTGTGTGTGTACCTGTGCCAGGTGTGTCTGTACCTGTGCCAGGTGTGTCTGTACCTGTGCCAGGTGTGTCTGTACCTGTGCCAGGTGTGTCTGTACCTGTGCCCAGGTGTGTCTGTACCTGTGCCAGGTGTGTGTGTACCTGTGCCAGGTGTGTGTGTACCTGTGCCCAGGTGTGTCTGTGCCTGTGCCAGGTGTGTGTGTACCTGTGCCAGGTGTGTCTGTACCTGTGCCAGGTGTGTGTGTACCTGTGCCAGGTGTGTGTGTACCTGTGCCAGGTGTGTCTGTACCTGTGCCAGGTGTGTGTGTACCTGTGCCAGGTGTGTCTGTACCTGTGCCAGGTGTGTCTGTACCTGTGCCAGGTGTGTCTGTGCCTGTGCCAGGTGTGTGTGTACCTGTGCCCAGGTGTGTCTGTACCTGTGCCAGGTGTGTGTGTACCTGTGCCCAGGTGTGTGTGTACCTGTGCCAGGTGTGTGTGTACCTGTGCCCAGGTGTGTCTGTACCTGTGCCCAGGTGTGTGTGTACCTGTGCCAGGTGTGTCTGTACCTGTGCCAGGTGTGTCTGTACCTGTGCCCAGGTGTGTCTGTGCCTGTGCCAGGTGTGTCTGTGCCTGTGCCAGGTGTGTGTGTACCTGTGCCCAGGTGTGTCTGTACCTGTCCCAGGTGTGTGTGTACCTGTGCCAGGTGTGTCTGTACCTGTGCCCAGGTGTGTGTGTACCTGTGCCCAGGTGTGTGTGTGCCTGTGCCAGGTGTGTCTGTACCTGTGCCAGGTGTGTGTGTACCTGTGCCCAGGTGTGTCTGTACCTGTGCCAGGTGTGTCTGTACCTGTGCCAGGTGTGTCTGTACCTGTGCCAGGTGTGTGTGTACCTGTGCCCAGGTGTGTCTGTACCTGTGCCAGGTGTGTGTGTACCTGTGCCAGGTGTGTGTGTACCTGTGCCAGGTGTGTGTGTGCCTGTGCCCAGGTGTGTCTGTACCTGTGCCCAGGTGTGTCTGTACCTGTGCCAGGTGTGCCCAGGTGTGTCTGTACCTGTGCCAGGTGTGTGTGTACCTGTGCCAGGTGTGTGTGTACCTGTGCCAGGTGTGTCTGTGCCTGTGCCAGGTGTGTCTGTACCTGTGCCAGGTGTGTCTGTACCTGTGCCCAGGTGTGTGTGTACCTGTGCCAGGTGTGTGTGTACCTGTGCCAGGTGTGTCTGTACCTGTGCCAGGTGTGTCTGTACCTGTGCCCAGGTGTGTGTGTACCTGTGCCAGGTGTGTCTGTACCTGTGCCAGGTGTGTGTGTACCTGTGCCAGGTGTGTCTGTACCTGTGCCAGGTGTGTCTGTACCTGTGCCAGGTGTGTGTGTACCTGTGCCAGGTGTGTGTGTACCTGTGCCAGGTGTGTCTGTACCTGTGCCAGGTGTGTGTGTACCTGTGCCAGGTGTGTGTGTACCTGTGCCCAGGTGTGTCTGTACCTGTCCCAGGTGTGTCTGTACCTGTGCCCAGGTGTGTCTGTGCCTGTGCCAGGTGTGTCTGTACCTGTGCCAGGTGTGTGTGTACCTGTGCCAGGTGTGTGTGTACCTGTGCCCAGGTGTGTCTGTGCCTGTGCCAGGTGTGTCTGTACCTGTGCCAGGTGTGTCTGTGCCTGTGCCAGGTGTGTGTGTACCTGTGCCCAGGTGTGTCTGTACCTGTGCCCAGGTGTGTCTGTGCCTGTGCCAGGTGTGTGTGTACCTGTGCCAGGTGTGTGTGTACCTGTGCCCAGGTGTGTCTGTACCTGTGCCCAGGTGTGTCTGTGCCTGTGCCAGGTGTGTCTGTGCCTGTGCCAGGTGTGCCCAGGTGTGTCTGTACCTGTGCCAGGTGTGTGTGTACCTGTGCCAGGTGTGTCTGTACCTGTGCCAGGTGTGTCTGTACCTGTGCCCAGGTGTGTCTGTACCTGTGCCAGGTGTGTCTGTACCTGTGCCCAGGTGTGTCTGTACCTGTGCCAGGTGTGTGTGTACCTGTGCCAGGTGTGTCTGTGCCTGTGCCAGGTGTGTGTGTACCTGTGCCCAGGTGTGTCTGTACCTGTGCCAGGTGTGTCTGTACCTGTGCCCAGGTGTGTCTGTACCTGTGCCAGGTGTGTGTGTACCTGTGCCCAGGTGTGTCTGTACCTGTGCCAGGTGTGTGTGTACCTGTGCCAGGTGTGTGTGTGCCTGTGCCAGGTGTGTCTGTACCTGTGCCCAGGTGTGTCTGTACCTGTGCCAGGTGTGCCCAGGTGTGTCTGTACCTGTGCCAGGTGTGTGTGTACCTGTGCCAGGTGTGTGTGTACCTGTGCCAGGTGTGTCTGTACCTGTGCCCAGGTGTGTGTGTACCTGTGCCAGGTGTGTGTGTACCTGTGCCAGGTGTGTCTGTGCCTGTGCCCAGGTGTGTGTGTACCTGTGCCAGGTGTGTGTGTACCTGTGCCAGGTGTGTCTGTACCTGTGCCAGGTGTGTCTGTACCTGTCCCAGGTGTGTCTGTACCTGTCCCAGGTGTGTCTGTACCTGTGCCAGGTGTGTCTGTGCCTGTGCCAGGTGTGTGTGTACCTGTGCCAGGTGTGTCTGTACCTGTGCCATGTGTGTCTGTACCTGTGCCCAGGTGCGTCTGTACCTGTCCCAGGTGTGTGTGTACCTGTGCCAGGTGTGTGTGTACCTGTGCCAGGTGTGTCTGTACCTGTGCCAGGTGTGTCTGTACCTGTGCCAGGTGTGTGTGTACCTGTGCCAGGTGTGTCTGTACCTGTGCCCAGGTGTGTCTGTACCTGTCCCAGGTGTGTGTGTACCTGTGCCAGGTGTGTGTGTACCTGTGCCAGGTGTGTCTGTACCTGTGCCCAGGTGTGTCTGTACCTGTGCCAGGTGTGTGTGTACCTGTGCCAGGTGTGTCTGTACCTGTGCCCAGGTGTGTCTGTACCTGTGCCAGGTGTGTGTGTACCTGTGCCAGGTGTGTCTGTACCTGTGCCAGGTGTGTCTGTACCTGTGCCAGGTGTGTGTGTACCTGTGCCAGGTGTGTCTGTACCTGTGCCAGGTGTGTCTGTACCTGTGCCCAGGTGTGTCTGTACCTGTGCCCAGGTGTGTGTGTACCTGTGCCAGGTGTGTCTGTACCTGTGCCAGGTGTGCCCAGGTGTGTCTGTACCTGTGCCAGGTGTGTCTGTACCTGTGCCAGGTGTGTGTGTACCTGTCCCAGGTGTGTGTGTACCTGTGCCAGGTGTGCCCAGGTGTGCCCAGGTGTGTCTGTACCTGTGCCCAGGTGTGTGTGTACCTGTGCCAGGTGTGTCTGTACCTGTGCCAGGTGTGTCTGTACCTGTGCCCAGGTGTGTGTGTACCTGTGCCAGGTGTGTCTGTACCTGTGCCAGGTGTGTGTGTACCTGTGCCAGGTGTGCCCAGGTGTGCCCAGGTGTGTCTGTACCTGTGCCCAGGTGTGTCTGTACCTGTGCCAGGTGTGTGTGTACCTGTGCCAGGTGTGCCCAGGTGTGTCTGTACCTGTGCCAGGTGTGTGTGTACCTGTGCCAGGTGTGTCTGTACCTGTGCCAGGTGTGCCCAGGTGTGTCTGTACCTGTGCCAGGTGTGTCTGTACCTGTGCCAGGTGTGTGTGTACCTGTGCCCAGGTGTGTGTGTACCTGTCCCAGGTGTGTGTGTACCTGTGCCCAGGTGTGTGTGTACCTGTGCCCAGGTGTGTCTGTACCTGTGCCCAGGTGTGCCCAGGTGTGTCTGTACCTGTGCCAGGTGTGTCTGTACCTGTGCCAGGTGTGTCTGTACCTGTGCCAGGTGTGTGTGTACCTGTGCCAGGTGTGTCTGTACCTGTGCCAGGTGTGTGTGTACCTGTGCCCAGGTGTGTGTGTACCTGTGCCAGGTGTGTCTGTACCTGTGCCAGGTGTGTCTGTACCTGTGCCAGGTGTGTGTGTACCTGTGCCAGGTGTGTCTGTACCTGTGCCAGGTGTGTCTGTACCTGTGCCAGGTGTGTGTGTACCTGTGCCAGGTGTGTCTGTACCTGTGCCCAGGTGTGTCTGTACCTGTGCCAGGTGTGTGTGTACCTGTGCCAGGTGTGTCTGTACCTGTGCCAGGTGTGCCTGTACCTGTGCCAGGTGTGTGTGTACCTGTGCCCAGGTGTGTCTGTACCTGTGCCAGGTGTGTGTGTACCTGTGCCCAGGTGTGTGTGTACCTGTGCCAGGTGTGTCTGTGTCTGTGCCCAGGTGTGTGTGTACCTGTGCCAGGTGTGTGTGTACCTGTGCCAGGTGTGTCTGTACCTGTGCCAGGTGTGTGTGTACCTGTGCCAGGTGTGTGTGTACCTGTGCCAGGTGTGTCTGTGCCTGTGCCAGGTGTGTCTGTACCTGTGCCCAGGTGTGTCTGTGCCTGTGCCAGGTGTGTCTGTACCTGTGCCCAGGTGTGTGTGTACCTGTGCCCAGGTGTGTCTGTACCTGTGCCCAGGTGTGTCTGTGCCTGTGCCAGGTGTGTCTGTACCTGTGCCAGGTGTGTGTGTACCTGTGCCAGGTGTGTCTGTACCTGTGCCAGGTGTGTCTGTACCTGTGCCAGGTGTGTGTGTACCTGTGCCCAGGTGTGTCTGTGCCTGTGCCAGGTGTGTCTGTACCTGTGCCAGGTGTGTCTGTACCTGTGCCAGGTGTGTTACCTGTGCCAGGTGTGCCCAGGTGTGTGTTACCTGTCCCAGGTGTGTCTGTACCTGTGCCAGGTGTGTGTCACAGTGCCCAGGTGTGTCTGTACCTGTGCCAGGTGTGTCTGTACCTGTCCCAGGTGTGTCTGTACCTGTGCCAGGTGTGTCTGTACCTGTGCCAGGTGTGTCTGTACCTGTGCCAGGTGTGTCTGTACCTGTGCCAGGTGTGTCTGTACCTGTGCCCAGGTGTGTCTGTACCTGTCCCAGGTGCCCCGTACCTGCCCCACGATGTCGGACACGTGGCTGACGGTGGTGCCCGAGGCGGCGCCCAGGTACAGCACCCGCGCCCCCGGCCGGATGTGGATGCGGTCGATGCCGCCCAGGATGGCGGCGGCCAGCTTGGAGCGGAACGGGTTCCAGGCGCGGTACTCCACCGAGGCCTCGCCCTCCTGCAACCAGTACAGACCAGTAAGGACCAGTATGGAGTGATACAGACCAGTATAAACCAGCATAAACCAGTACAGACTGCTATAGACCAGTATAATCCCCTATAGACCAGTATAACCCAGCTTGGAGCGGAACGGGTTCCAGGCGCGGTACTGCACCGAGGCCTCGCCCTCCTGAAACCAGTACAAACCAGTATAAACCAGTATGAACCAGTATGAACCAGTATAGACCAGTATACACCAGTATAGACTGCTATAGACCAGTATAAACCACTATAGACCAGTATAACCCAGCTTGGAGCGGAACGGGTTCCAGGCGCGGTACTCCACCGAGGCCTCGCCCTCCTGCAACCAGTACAGACCAGTAAGGACCAGTATGGAGTGATACAGACCAGTATAAACCAGTATAAACCAGTACAGACTGTTATAGACCAGTATAAACCACTATAGACCAGTATAACCCAGCTTGGAGCGGAACGGGTTCCAGGCGCGGTACTGCACCGAGGCCTCGCCCTCCTGCAACCAGTACAGACCAGTATAAACCAGTAAGGACCAGTATGGACCAGTAAGGACCAGTATAGACTGCTATAGACCAGTATAAACCACTATAGACCAGTATAAACCACTATACACCAGTATAAGCCAGCTTGGAGCGGAACGGGTTCCAGGCGCGGTACTCCACCGAGGCCTCGCCCTCCTGCAACCAGTACAGACCAGTAAGGACCAGTATGGACCAGTATGGACCAGTATAAACCAGTATAGACTGCTATAGACCAGTATAACCCACTATAGACCAGTATAACCCAGCTTGGAGCGGAACGGGTTCCAGGCGCGGTACTGCACCGAGGCCTCGCCCTCCTGCAACCAGTATAAACCAGTAAGGACCAGTATGAACTAGTACAGGCTGATACAGACCAGTATAAACCAGTAAGGACCAGTGTGAACTGGTATGGACCACATAATCCACTATAAACCAGTATAAACCAGTATAAACCAGTATAAACTGCGATAAACCAGTATAAACTGCGATAAACCAGTATAAACCACTACAAGCTGCTATAAACCAGTATAAACCAGTATAAACTGCTACAAACCGCTGTAAACCAGTATAAACCAGTATAAACCAGTATAAACCAGTATAAACCAGTATAAACCACTATAATCCACTACAAACCAGTATAAACTGCGACAAACCAGTATAAACCAGTATAAATGAGTGTAAGCTGCTATAAACCAGTATAAACTGTGATAAACCAGTATAAACCAGTATAAACTGTGATAAACCACTATAAACCAGTATAAACTGCAATAAACCAGTATAAACCAGTGTAAGCTGCTATAAACCAGTATAAACTGTGATAAACCAGTATAAACCAGTATAAACTGCTATAAACCGCTATAAACCAGTATAAGCCAGTACAAACTGCTATAAACCGCTATAAACCAGTATAAACTGTGATAAACCAGTATAAGCCAGTATAAACCAGTATAAACTGCTATAAACCACTATAAACCAGTTTAAACCAGTATGGGCCACTCTAAACCAGCATAAACCGGTACAGACCAGTCTAAACCAGTCTAAACCAGTTTGGACTGGAACAGCTTCCAGGCATGGTAAGCCACCGAGGCCTTGCCCTCCTGCACCAGTACAGACCAGTATGGACCAGTACAGACCAGTATGGACCAGTATGCACCAGTACAGACCAGTATGGACCAGTACAGACCAGTATGCACCAGTACAGACCAGTATGCACCAGTACAGACCAGTATGGACCAGTACAGACCAGTATGCACCAGTACAGACCAGTATGCACCAGTACAGACCAGTATGGACCAGTACAGACCAGTACAGACCAGTATGGACCAGTACAGACCAGTATGGACCAGTATGCACCAGTACAGACCAGTATGGACCAGTACAGACCAGTACAGACCAGTATGGACCAGTACAGACCAGTACAGACCAGTATGCACCAGTACAGACCAGTATGGACCAGTACAGACCAGTACAGACCAGTACGGACCAGTACAGACCAGTAAAAGCCACCACAGACCTCTATAGACCAGTATAAACCACTATAAACCAGTAGGGACCAATGCTGACCAGTATAAACTGGTGTAAGTCAGTAAGGACCAGTATAAACCAGTATGGACCAGCATAAACCAGTATGGATTGGTATAGACCAGTATGGACCAGCATAAACTAGTATGGATTACTACGGACTGGTATGGACCAGAATAAACCAATATAGACCAGTATGGACCAGTACGGACCAGTATAAACCGGTATGGACCAACATGGACCAGTATCAACTGCTACGGACCAGTACAGACCAGTACAAACCAGTATGGATCACTAATCCCAGTCCCTCCCCGTATAAACCAGTCCCTCCCAGTCCCCCCCAGTATCCCCAGTCCCATTCCCAGTACAAACCAGTCCCTCCCAGTACAAACCAGTATCCCCAGTCCCTCCCAGTCCCTCCCAGTACAAACCAGTCCCGCCCAGTATAACCCAGTCCCATTCCCAGTCCCTCCCAGTACAAATCAGTCCCCCCAGTCCTGTTCCCAGTCCCTCCCAGTCCCATTCCCAGTCCCCCCAGTCCCTCCCAGTACAAACCAGTACAAACCAGTGCCATCCCAGTGCCCCACCTCCACGCTGATCCGTTTCTCACCGTACACCGTTCCCAGTCCCCCCCAGTCCCTCCCAGTACAAACCAGTCCCATTCCCAGTCCCCCCCAGTACAAACCAGTTCCTCCCAGTCCCTCCCAGTACAAACCAGTCCCATTCCCAGTCCCCCCCAGTACAAACCAGTTCCTCCCAGTCCCTCCCAGTCCCTCCCAGTACAAACCAGTGCCATCCCAGTGCCCCACCTCCACGCTGATCCGTTTCTCGCCGTACACCGTTCCCAGTCCCCCCCAGTACAAACCAGTCCCGTTCCCAGTCCGTCCCAGTACAAACCAGTCCCTCCCAGTATCCCCACCTCCACGCTGATCCGTTTCTCGCCGTACACCGACTCTCCCGGCACCAGGTTCCGCGTCACCAGCGCGTCCTCGCGGCCACGGCAGATGAACACACCTGGACAGGTGAGCGACACGTGAGCGACAGGTGAGAGATCTAATGTACACCTGGGACACACCTGGGACACACCTGGGACACACCTGGGACAGGTGAGCGACAGGTGAGCGACAGGTGAGACACCTGAGAGATCTAATGTACACCTGGACAGGTGAGCGACACGTGAGCGACAGGTGAGAGATCTAATGTACACCTGAGACACACCTGGGACACACCTGGGACAGGTGAGAGATCTAATGTACACCTGAGACACACCTGGGACACACCTGGGACAGGTGAGAGATCTAATGTACACCTGGGACACACCTGGGACAGGTGAGAGATCTAATGTACACCTGGGACACACCTGGGACAGGTGAGCGACAGGTGAGACACCTGAGAGATCTAATGTACACCTGGACAGGTGAGCGACACGTGAGTGACAGGTGAGAGATGTAATGTACACCTGAGACACACCTGGGACAGGTGAGGGACAGGTGAGACACCTGAGGTACACCTGGGACAGGTGAGAGATCTAATGTACACCTGGGACACACCTGGGACAGGTGAGCGACACGTGAGAGACCTGAGAGACACCTGAGACACCTGAGACACACCTGGGACACAACTGGGACACACCTGGGACAGGTGAGAGATCTGACACACACCTGGGACAGGTGAGAGATCTGACACACACCTGGACAGGTGAGAGATCTGACACACACCTGGACAGGTGAGAGATCTGACACACACCTGGACAGGTGAGAGATCTGACACACACCTGGACAGGTGAGAGATCTGACACACACCTGGACAGGTGAGAGATCTGACACACACCTGGACAGGTGAGGGACAGGTGAGAGATCTGACACACACCTGGGACAGGTGAGAGATCTGACACACACCTGGGACAGGTGAGGGACACGTGGGACACAGGTGAGACACCTGAGGTACACCTGAGATACACGTGGGACACACCTGGGACAAGTGAGGGACAGGTGGGACAGGTGAGACACCTGAGAGACACCTGAGAGATCTAACACACACCTGGGACACACCTGGGACAGGTGAGACACACCTGAGAGACCTAATGTACACCTGGGACACACCTGGGACAGGTGAGAGATACCTGAGATACACCTGAGATACACGTGGGACACACCTGGGACAAGTGAGGGACAGGTGGGACAGGTGAGACACCTGAGAGACACCTGAGAGATCTAACACACACCTGGGATACACCTGGGACAGGTGAGAGATACCTGAGATACACCTGAGACACACCTGGACAGGTGAGGGATCGAACATGGGCACACCTGGGCACACCTGGGACCCTCAGCTGCTGCACAGCCCCATCCCCAGTGCCTCCCAGTACAAACCAGTATAAACCAGTTACCCTCGTGCCGGTGCGGCTCCACCCTCACTCCCTCCCAGTGCCTCCCAGTACAAACCAGTATAAACCAGTTACCCTCGTGCCGGTGCGGCTCCACCCTCACTCCCTCCCAGTGCCCCCCAGTACAAACCAGTATAAACCAGTTACCCTCGTGCCGGTGCGGCTCCACCCTCACTCCCTCCCAGTGCCCCCCAGTACAAACCAGTATAAACCAGTTACCCTCATGCCGGTGCGGCTCCACCGTCACTCCCTCCCAGTGCCCCCCAGTGCCCCCCAGTCCCTCCCAGTCCCTCCCAGTATAAACCAGTTACCCTCGTGCCGGTGCGGCTCCACCGTCACTTTCTTCCCGCCTTTGAAGCCGCCGCGGGCCCCGCCCCTGGCCCCGCCCCCTCGGCCTCGGCCACGCCCCCTCGGGCCTCCTCGGGCTCCGCCTCCTCCTCGGGCCACGCCCCCTCCTCTGGCTCCGCCCCCTCCGCGGGCCACGCCCCCTCCGCGGGGCGAGAAACCGGAACCTGCGGGGGGAACTGGGTTATACTGGGAGGGACTGGGAGGGACTGGGAGGGACTGGGGGGGACTGGGAGGGGACTGGGAGGGACTGGGAGGGAACTGGGAGGGACTGGGAGGGACTGGGAGGGAACTGGGAGGGACTGGGAGGGGAACTGGGTTATACTGGGAGGGACTGGGAGGGGAAATGGGTTATACTGGGAGGGAACTGGGAGGGACTGGGAGGGACTGGGAGGGACTGGGTTATACTGGGAGGGACTGGGAGGGACTGGGAGGGACTGGGGGGTACTGGGAGAGACTAGGAGGGACTGGGAGGGACTGGGATCAAACTGGGAGGGACTGGGAGGGACTGGGAGAGACTGGGAGGGACTGGGGGGGACTGGGAGGGACTGGGAGGGACTGGGTTATACTGGGAGGGACTGGGAGGGACTGGGGGGGTACTGGGAGAGACTAGGAGGGACTGGGAGGGACTGGGATCAAACTGGGAGGGACTGGGAGGGACTGGGAGGGACTGGGAGAGACTGGGAGGGACTGGGGGGGACTGGGAGGGACTGGGAGGAGAACTGGGTTATACTGGGAGGGACTGGGAGAGAATTGGGTTATACTGGTTTATACTGGGAGGGAACTGGGGATACCAGGAGGGAACTGGGAGGGACTGGGATGGACTGGGAGGGACTGGGAGGGACAACTGGGACAGAATTGGGTTATACTGGTTTATACTGGGAGGGAACTGGGTTATACTGGGAGGGACTTAGATATACTGGGAGGGACTGGGAGGGGAACTGGGAGAGACTGGGAAGGATCGGTAAGGGAACTGGGATGGACTGGGTTATACTGGGAGGGACTGGGAGGGACCGGGTTATACTGGGATATACTGGGAGGGACTCAGAGGGGAACTGGGAGGGGAACTGGGTTATACTGGGATATACTGGGAGAGGAACTGCATTATACTGGTGTATACTGGGATGTACTGGGTTATACTGGGATGTACTGGGTTATACTGGGAAGGACTGGGCTATACTGGAAGAGAAACTGGGGATACTGGGAGGGAACTGGGAGGGAAATTGGGTTATACTGGGATATACTGGGAGGGGAACTGGGTTATACTGGTATATACTGGGATACACTGGGTTATACTGGGCTATACTGGGAAAAGAACTGCACTATACTGGTTATACTGGTATATATTGGGTTATACTGGGATGGACTGGGATATACTGGGATATACTGGGAGAAGAACTGCGTTATACTGGGATATACTGGGTTATACTGGAATATACTGGAAGGAAAACTGCATTATACTGGTGTATACTGGGATATACTGGGATATACTGGGTTATACTGGGAGGGGAACTGGGTTATACTGGAATATACTGGGACATACTGGGAGGGGAACTGGGCATACTGGGATATACTGGGAGAAGAACTGGGGATACTGGGATGTACTGGGATAGACTGGGAGGGAAACTGGGGATACTGGTTTATACTGGGAGGGCACTGGGGCTCCCAGCGCGGGGGTTACTGGTCCATACTGGTCCATACTGGTTTATACTGGGACTCACCTCTGCCTCGGAAGCCGCCGCGTCCCCCCCGGGGGCTGAAACCTGCGGGGAACTGGTCAGACTGGGAGGGACTGGGAGGGACTGGGAGGGACTGGGAGGGAACTGGGGGGGACTGGGAGGGACTGGGATGGACTGGGATATACTGGGAGGGACTGGGAGGGACTGGGAGGGACTGGGAGGGAACTGGGGGGGACTGGGATATACTGGGAGGGACTGGGATATACTGGGAGGGACTGGGAGGGACTGGGATGGACTGGGGGGGACTGGGGGGGGACTGGGGGGGACTGGGAGGGACTGGGAGGGACTGGGAGGCTCCCAGTGCTCCCAGTTTGGCTCCAGCGCCTCCCCCAGTCCCTCCCAGTATAACCCAGTTACCCCTAGAGCCCTCCCAGTCTCTCCCAGTCCATCCCAGTTCCCTCCCAGTGCTCCCAGTTCAGCTCTGCCTCCATCCCAGTATGGCCCAGACCCCTCCCAGTATATCCCAGTAACCCCCAGTTCCCTCCCAGTGCTCCCAGTCCCATCCCAGTTCCTCCCAGTTTGTCCCAGTTCACCCCTGGCTCCCTCCCAGTTTGTCCCAGTTCCCTCCCAGTCCCATCCCAGTTCCTCCCAGTTTGTCCCAGTCCATCCCAGTTACCCCCAAATCCTCTCCCAGTCCCTCCCAGTCCCCCCCAGTCCCTCCCAGTTCAATCCCAGTCCATTCCCAGCCCCTCCCAGTTCAATCCCAGTCCATTCCCAGTCCCTCCCAGTTCAATCCCAGTCCATTCCCAGTCCCTCCCAGTCCCTCCCAGTCCCCCCCAGTCCCCCCCCAGTCCCTCCCAGTCCCTCCCAGTCCCATTCCCAGTCCCCCCCAGTCCCCCCCAGTCCCTCCCAGTCCCTCCCAGTTTGTCCCAGTTTGTCCCAGTTCCCACCCGGCCTCATCTCGCCGCTTTTCTCCACGCGGGGCTCGCGCGCCTCTGCCGGAACCGGAAGTGACGCCACAATCCGCTTCCCATTCCCAGCCCCGCGCATGCGCCTCCCGCTCCCGACGCTCAAACCCCGCCCCCTTTTGGGCGGAAGTTCCCTCAGAGCGGCCCCAGGAGGCTCCTGAGGTGATTTTGGGGTAAAAAACGGGGATTTTCGGACAAATATGGCTATTTTTCAGGTGAAAAACCGGAATTTTAAGACAAAAGTGGGGATTTTGGGGTAGAAAATGGTGCTTTTGGGGCTCTAACGGCGCTTTTCCGGTGTTTTGGCGCCGTTTCCGGCGGACTCGCGCCTCGGCCTCGCCGCCATTTTTCCTCCCGGAGGAGACGCTCCGGCCTGAGAGCGGCTCTCTGTGGCTTCTAGTGACGTCATTTCCGGCGGCGCTCCGTCGCTTCCGGCGTGACTCGTTGGTTCCGGCGAGCGGCGAGCGGGGCTGAAAGTGACTTTGAGAGCTGGGACGTACTGGGAGAAACTG
This sequence comes from Passer domesticus, assembly GCF_036417665.1. NCBI lineage: Eukaryota > Metazoa > Chordata > Aves > Passeriformes > Passeridae > Passer > Passer domesticus. Next base: position 1,100,089 of record NC_087506.1, read on the forward strand.
GGAGGGACTGGGGGGGACTGGGGGGCACTGGGGGGCACTGGGGGGGACTGGGATGGACTGGGAGGGACTGGGGGCATACTGGGAGGGACTGGGAGGGACTGGGGGGCACTGGGGGGGACTGGGGGGCACTGGGGGGGACTGGCGGGGACTGGGAGCGCTGGGGGCATACTGGGATGGACTGGGGGGGACTGGGAGGGACTGGGATTGAACTGGGAGGGACTGGGAGGGGTCTGGGGGGGGTTACTGGTGCTTACTGGGATGAACTGGGAGAGACTGGGATGGACTGGGAGGGGTTTGGGGGTCACTGGTTTGAACTGGGAGGGCCCTGGAGCGTCACTGGTTTGAACTGGGAGGGCACTGGGATTGAACTGGGATGGCTTTGAGGGTAACTGGGAGTTACTGGTTTGAACTGGGAGGGACTGGGATAAACTGGGAGGGGCTTGGGGGTCACTGGTTTGAACTGGGAGGGGTCTGGGAGGTCACTGGTTTGGACTGGTTTGAACTGGGAGGGGTTTTGGGGGTAACTGCTTTGGACTGGGAGTTACTGGTTTGAACTGGGAGGGGTCTGGGATAAACTGGGAGGGGTTTGGGGGTCACTGGTTTGAACTGGGATGGCTTTGGGGGTCACTGGGTGTCACTGGTTTGAACTGGGATTGCTCTGGGTGTTACTGGTTTGGACTGGTTTGAACTGGTGGCGCCGTTTTCTTCCTCATTTCTCCCCTTAATTAATGCAGGGTGGGGCTAATTAACCCAGGGCTGGCTAATTAACCCTGAGAGCCTCCTGCTCCTCCCTGGCGCTGCTAATTAACACTCAGGCCATTAATTAATTCCGTTAATTAACGCCAATATTCAATTTTTAGTTTTTATCGCATTTTTTTTCCTCCTAATTTTTGCTCCAGCCTGGAATTAATTAATTAATGAATTAACCCAGGCTGGGCTAATTACAGCCAGGAGGAGCTGATTAGTCGCTCAGAGCGCTAATTAATTAATGAGGTGGCAATTAATATTGATCATTGTCTTTTTTGTAAATATTTCCTTTCGTGTTTTTTGGGTTTTTGTGGTTAATTAGCCCCTGAGTTAATTAATTAATTATTTCTAGGGGATTGTTAGTCAATATATTAGTCTGGTAGTTAATTAAGCTAGGCAGAGAGGTTATTAATTAGTTAATTTGGTGTTAATTAGTGAAATTAATGAGCTAATATTGTGTTTTATTGGGCTGAGATTAATTAAAATAACTCAAATTTCCCCATTTTTTTTTACTAATTAACGCTCTCTACACCAAATTAATGAGTTGGGGTGCTAATTAACGCTCCTTGGAAGGGGATTGATGAGCGGGGGAGTTAATGAGTGTCTCTAATTAGGCTAATTAGCCATGGCCGAGGACATCCGGGCCAAGCTGGGGCGCTACAAGACGGCTCCGTTCGACAGCCGCTTCCCCAACCAGAACCAGACCCGCAACTGCTGGCAGAACTACCTGGGTATGACCCAAAATCCCCCAAATTCACCCCAAAAAACACCTGGGGATCCTAAAGAACCCAAAAACCCCGAAATTCCCGTGAAAAAACCCCAAAAAATGGCCCCAAAATGCCCAAATTTGGGTTTGCTCTCCCCGCTTCCCCAGCCAGAACCAGACCCGCAACTGCTGGCAGAACTACCTCGGTACGCACCCAAAATCCCCCAAATTCACCCCAAAATCCACCTGGGGATCCTAAAGAACCCAAAAACCCCGAAATTCCCCCAAAAAAACCCCAAAAAACGGCCCCGAAATGCCCAAATTTGGGTTTGCTCTCCCCGCTTCCCCAGCCAGAACCAGACCCACAACTGCTGGCAGAACTACCTCGGTACGGACCCAAAATCCCCGGAATTCACCCCAAAACACACCTGGGGATCCTAAAGAACCCAAAAACCCCGAAATTCCCCCAAAAAAACCCCAAAAAACGGCCCCGAAATGCCCAAATTTGGGTTTGCTCTCCCCGCTTCCCCAGCCAGAACCAGACCCGCAACTGCTGGCAGAACTACCTCGGTACGCACCCAAAATCCCCAAAATTCACCCCAAAATCCCCCAAATTCACCCCAAAATCCCCCAAATTCACCCCAAAAATCACCTGAGGATCTGAACAATCCAAAAAAACCCAAAAAATTCCCTCCAAAAAATGCCCCAAAAATGCCCAATTTGGGGTTTTTTAACTCCAAAATCCACCTGAGGGAACCCAAAAACTCAAAAATTCCCACAAAAATCTGCTCCAAAATGCCCGAATTTGGGGTTTTGGGTCCCCGAAAAAATCCCAAAATCCCCAAAATTCCCATAAAATAACGGAAAAAGTGCCCAAATTTGGGGTTTTTTAACTCCAAAATCCACCTGAGGGGCCCTGAAAACCCAAAAATTCCCCAAAAAATTGCCACAAAAATTCCCAGAAAATGCCCAAATTTGGGGTTTTTTAATCCCCCCAAAAAACCCAAATCCCCAAAATTCCTATTACATAACCCAAAAATTGCCCAAATTTGGGGTTTTTAGCTGCTAAATTTGCCTGAGGTGCCTAAAAAAACCCAAAATTCCCCAAAAAGTTTTCATAAAAATCTGCCCCAAAATGCCCAAATTTGGGTGGTTTATCTCAAAAATCCGCCTGGGGGGCCCAAAAAGCCCAAAAATTCCTCTCAAAATCCCCAAATTTTGGATTTTTTATCCCCAAAACCCTGTAAATTCCTTCTATAAATCCCAAAAATTGCCTCAAAATGCCCAGATTTGGGGTTTTATCCCCAAAATCCTTGAAATTCTCTCCAAAAACCCCAAGAATTGCCCCCAAAATGCCCAGATGTGGGGTTTGGGCTCCCGTGGGGGCTGGGAGGGGCTGGTGTCACTTTGGCCCCGCCCCCAATGTCCCCAAGGTCCCCTCGATGTCACCTGGGCGTCCCTGGGACCCCCCCGGACTCGCTAAAACGGCTCGGGTGGGTTTGATGTCACCGTTGTCACCTTGCTGTCCCCAATGTCCCTGATCTGTCCGACGTCCTGAGTGTCCCCAGTGCCCCCCAATGTCCCCAGTGCCCCCCAATGTCCCCAATCCCCCCAATGTCCCCAATCCCCCCAGTGTCCCCAACGTCCCTGATCTGTCCGACGTCCTGAGTGTCCCCAGTGCCCCCCAATGTCCCCAATCCCCCCAATGTCCCCAATCCCCCCAATGTCCCCAATCCCCCCAGTGTCCCCAACGTCCCTGATCTGTCCGATGTCCTCAGTGTCCCCAGTGCCCCTCAGTGTCCCCAATCCCCCCAATGTCCCCAATCCCCCCAGTGTCCCCAACGTCCCTGATCTGTCCGATGTTCTCAGTGTCCCCAATGTCCCCAATCCCCCGATGTCCCCAATCCCCTCAGTGTCCCCAATCCCCTCATTGTCCCCTCAGTGTCCCCCCAATGTCCCCAATCCCTCAGTGTCTCCAATCCCCCAATGTCCCCTCAGTGTCCCCCGTGTCTCTGCTGTCCCCTCAGTGTCCCCAACCCCCCCAATGTCCCCTCTGTCCCCAGACTTGCAGCGGTGCCAGCACGCCATGGCCGCCCATGGTGCTGATGCCACCACTGTCCCCTCAGTGTCCCCAATGTCCCCAATCCCCTATTGTCCCCAATCCCCCGTTGTCCCCTCAGTGTCCCCAATGTCCCCTCAGTGTCCCCAATGTCCCCAATCCCTCAGTGTCCCCCGTGTCTCTGCTGTCCCCTCAGTGTCCCCAATCCCCTCAGTGTTCCCAATGTCCCCAATCCCCTATTGTCCCCAATCCCCCACTGTCCCCTCAGTGTCCCCAATGTCCCCAGTGTCCCCAGTCCCTCAGTGTCCCCCGTGTCTCTGCTGTCCCCAATGTCCCCAATCCCCAATGTCCCCTCGGTGTCCCCAGTGTCCCCAATCCCCTATTGTCCCCAATGTCCCCTCGGTGTCCCCAATGTCCCCAATCCTCTCAGTGTCCCCAATGTCCCCTCACTGTCCCCAATCCCCTCAGTGTCCCCAATGTCCCGTCAGTGTCCCCTGTGTCCCCAGACTTCCAGCGGTGCCAGCGCGCCATGGCCGCCCGCGGGGCCGATGCCAGCCCGTGCCAGTGGTACTTCCGCGTGTACAAATCGCTGTGCCCCACCTCCTGGGTGAGTGACAGTGTCACCAGTGTCCCCAAATGTCCCCAAAGTGCCCCACCTCCTGGGTGAGTGACAGTGTCACCAGTGTCCCCAAATGTCCCCAAAGTGCCCCACCTCCTGGGTGAGTGACAGTGTCCCCAAATGTCCCCAAATGTCCCCAATGTCCCCAAAGTGCCCCACCTCCTGGGTGAGTGACAGTGTCACCAGTGTCCCCAAATGTCCCCAAAGTGCCCCACCTCCTGGGTGAGTGACAGCGTCACCAATGTCCCCAAATGTCCCCAAAGTGCCCCACCTCCTGGGTGAGTGACAGCGTCCCCAAATGTCCCCAAATGTCCCCAAAGTGCCCCACCTCCTGGGTGAGTGACAGTGTCCCCAAATGTCCCCAAATGTCCCCAAAGTGCCCCACCTCCTGGGTGAGTGACAGCGTCACCAATGTCCCCAAATGTCCCCAAAGTGCCCCACCTCCTGGGTGAGTGACAGTGTCCCCAAATGTCCCCAAAGTGCCCCACCTCCTGGGTGAGTGACAGTGTCCCCAAATGTCCCCAATGTCCCCAAAGTGCCCCACCTCCTGGGTGAGTGACAGTGTCCCCAATGTCCCCAAATGTCCCCAAAGTGCCCCACCTCCTGGGTGAGTGACAGTGTCCCCAATGTCCCCAAATGTCCCCAAAGTGCCCCACCTCCTGGGTGAGTGACAGTGTCCCCAATGTCCCCAAATGTCCCCAAAGTGCCCCACCTCCTGGGTGAGTGACAGTGTCCCCAAATGTCCCCAAATGTCCCCAGTGTCCCCAAAGTGCCCCACCTCCTGGGTGAGTGACAGTGTCACCAAATGTCCCCAATGTCCCCAAAGTGCCCCACCTCCTGGGTGAGTGACAGTGTCCCCAAATGTCCCCAAATGTCCCCAGTGTCCCCAAAGTGCCCCACCTCCTGGGTGAGTGACAGTGTCCCCAAATGTCCCCAATGTCCCCAAAGTGCCCCACCTCCTGGGTGTGTCACGGCCCCTGTGTCCCCAAATGTCCCCAATCCCTCCCTGGCCCCAAATGTCCCCGGTGTCCCCAGTCCCCCTCAATGTCCCCAAGTGTCCCCAAGGGTGTGCCATGTCCTGGGTGAGTCCCCAGTGTCCCCAAAGTCACCAAATGTCCCCTTTGTCACCAAATGTCCCCAAGGGTGTCCCCATCTCCTGGGTGAGTCATGGTCCCAGTGTCCCCAAAGTGACCCAATGTCCCCAAGGTCACCAATGTCCCCACAATGTCCCCAACCCCCCAATGGCCCCAGTGTCCCCAGTGTCCCCAGTGTCACCAGTGTCCCCTCCCTGTCCCCAAATGTCCCCACCATTCCCACTGTCCCCAGTGTCACCAATCCCCCCAATCCTTTTCGATGTCCCCAACACCCCCAATGTCCCCAAATGTCCCCAAGTGTCCCCCAGCCCCCCAATGGCCCCAATCCCACAATGTCCCCAAATGCCCTCCTTGTCCCCACTGTCCCCAGTCACCCCCAATGTCCCAAATGTCCTCAATGTCCCTTCAATGTCCCCAGCCCCACAATGTCCCCAGTGTCCCAAATGTCCTCAATGCCCCCAATGTCCTCAACCGCTCTCAATGTCCCCAATGTCCCCAACCCTCCCTAATGTCCCAAATGTCCCCAAGATCACCAATGTCCCCAACCCCTCCAATGTCCCCACAGTGTCCCCAACCCCCCAATGGCCTCAGTGTCCCCAATGTCCCAAATGTCCCCAAATGCCCTCATTGTCCCCAGTGTCCCCAATGTCCCAAATCACCCCCAATGTCCCAAATGTCCCCAAGATCACCGATGTCCCCAACCCCCCAATGTCCCTGAAGTGCCCCAATCCCACAATGTCCCCTCCGTGTCCCCAGCCCCCAATGTCCCCAAATGGCCTCATTGTCCCCAGTGTCCCCAATCCCCCCCAATGTCCCAAATGTTCTCAATGTCCCCAATCCCCCACAATGTCCCCAATTCCCCCACTGTCCCCAACATCCCCACAGTGTCCCCAGCTCTCCAAAATGTCCCCAAGCCCCCAACGCCCCCTCAATGTCCCAAATGTCCCCAAGATCACCGATGTCCCCCAACCCCTCCAATGTCCCTGAAGTGCCCCAACCCCACAATGTCCCCACTGTCCCCTCAATGTCCCAAATGTCCTCAGTGTCCCCAAGATCACCAATGTCCCCAACCCCCCAATGTCCCCACTGTCCCCAACCCCACAATGTCCCCAGTGTCCCAAATGTCCCAAATGTCCTCAATCCCCACAATGTCCTCAACTGCTCTCAATGTCCCCAGTGTCCCCAGTGTCCCCAATGTCCCCAATGTCCCCCAATGTCCCCAATGTCCCCTGTGTCCCCAGGTGACGGCGTGGGACGAGGCCCGTGAGGAGGGGATCTTCCCCGGCAAGATCTGAGCGTGCCCAGCGCGGTGACACCGGGGACAGGCCACCGGGAGGGCGGGGACACGGCTGTGACACCAGGGACAGGGCTGTCACCCCCCTGGGGACAGGGCTGTGACACCGGGGACACGGCTGTGACACCCCTGGGGACATCTCTGTCACCCTGGGGACATGGCTGTGACACCAGGGACACGGCTGTGACCCTTGGGGACACGGCTGTGACACCAGGGACACGGCTGTGACCCTTGGGGACACGGCTGCCACCCCTGGGGACACGGCTGTGACACCAGGGACAGGGCTGCCACCCCCTGGGGACACAGTTGTCACCCTTGGGGACACAGCTGTGACTCTGGGGACACGGCTGTGACACCAGGGACAGGGCTGCCACCCCCTGGGGACACAGCTGTCACCCTGGGGACAGGGCTGTGACTCTGGGGACACGGCTGTGACACCAGGGACACGGCTGTGACCCTTGGGGACACGGCTGCCACCCCCCTGGGGACATGGTTGTCCCCCCCAGGGACACCTCTGTCACCCCTGGGGACACCTCTGTCACCCCAGAGACACGGCTGCCACCCCTGGGGACACGGCTGTCACCCCAGGGACATCTCTGTCACCCCTGGGACATCTCTGTCACCCCAGGGACATCTCTGTCACCCCTGGGACATCTCTGTCACCCCCTGGGGACACCTCTGTCACCCCCCCAGGGGACGCATGGTGGCACCGCCAATAAAGGGTTAAAAACTGGGCCTGGCCCTCGTCTCTGGGGACAATTTGGGGACATTGTGGGGGGATTTGGGGGCAGCACTCAATTTGGGGACAGAGGAGTTTGTCACATTTGGGACCCCCCAGTGTCACCTGGGACCCCCTGATTGTCACCTGGGACCCTTGTAGTGTCGCCTGTGACCCCCAAATGTCACCTGGGACCCCCAAACCCCTCCCATGGATTTCAATGGGGGCAGAGCTGGTGTCCCCACACCTGGGACCCCCCAGTCCCTCCCAGTTTATCCCAGTCCCTCCCAGTCCCCTCCCAGTTCCATCCCAGTCCCTCCCAGTCCCCCCCAGTCCCTCCCAGTTCCATCCCAGTCCCCTCCCAGTCCCCTCCCAGTCCCTCCCAGTCCATCCCAGTCCCTCCCAGTCCATCCCAGTCCATCCCAGTCCCTCCCAGTCCCCTCCCAGTCCCCTCCCAGTCCCCTCCCAGTCCCTCCCAGTTCCATCCCAGTTCCCCTCCCAGTTGCCCCCCAGTCCCTCCCAGTGACACCAGTGACCCCCAGGTGACACCAGTGGCTTTATTGTCCCCAGCCCAGTCACGGCCCCAAGATGGCGCCGGGCACCAGTGGGGCTCCCAGTGCTCCCAGTGGGGCTCCCAGTGCTCCCAGTGGCCCCCCTGCCACTCCTCCCAGTACTCCCAGTGGCCCACCCAGGGCTCCTCCCAGTGGCCCTCCCAGTCCGCCCAGTCCCCCCAGTCCTCCCAGTCCTCCCAGTTGCCCTCCCAGTCCTCCCAGTGGAGCTCCCAGTGCTCCCAGTCCGCCCGGTGGAGCTCCGAGGGCTCCTCCCAGTGCTCCCAGTGGGGCTCCCAGTGCTCCCAGTGGGGCTCCCAGTGGGGCTCCCAGTGGGGCTCCCAGTGCTCCCAGTGGCTCCAGCAGGCGACCTGGGGGGACACGGGCTGGGGTCACTCTGAGGCCACCGTGGTTGTGGTCATCGTCATCATCGTCATCTTCATCATCGTCATCGTCGTCATCGTCGTCATCGTCATCTTCATCACCGTCGTTATCATCATCATCTTCATCATCCCCCCATCATCATCGTCCCACCACCCCATCATCATCTTCATCATCGTCATCATCATCATCCCATCATCATCATCATCATCCCATCATCATCATCATCCCATCATCATCATCCCATCATCATCATCCCATCATCATCATCATCCCATCATCATCATCATCATCCCATCATCATCATCATCCCATCATCATCATCTTCATCATCATCATCATCATCATCATCATCTTCATCTTCATCCCATCATCATCATCATCTTCATCATCCCCCCATCATCATCGTCCCACCACCCCATCATCATCTTCATCATCGTCATCATCATCATCCCATCATCATCATCATCATCCCATCATCATCATCATCCCATCATCATCATCATCATCTTCATCATCGTCATCATCATCATCCCATCATCATCATCATCCCATCATCATCATCTTCATCATCATCATCATCATCATCATCATCATCATCATCATCATCCCATCATCATCATCATCCCATCATCGTCATCTTCATCATCATCATCATCATCTTCATCTTCATCCCATCATCATCATCATCTTCATCATCCCCCCATCATCATCATCCCACCACCCCATCATCATCTTCATCATCATCATCATCATCATCCCATCATCATCATCATCCCATCATCATCATCTTCATCATCATCATCATCCCATCATCATCATCATCCCATCATCATCATCTTCATCATCATCATCATCCCATCATCATCAATGTCATTATCATCATCAACATCATCATCGTCATCATCTTCATCCCATCATCATCATCATCATCATGGTTATCATCCCACCACCATCATCATCATCATCATCATCCTGTTCATTGTCCCACCACCATCATCATCATCATCATCATTTTCATCCCATCACCATCATCATCGTCATCATCCCATCATCATCATCTTCATCATGCCACCACCATCATCCGCATCACACCACCCCACCACCATCATCTTCATCCCACCATCCCAACATCGTCATCATCGTCATCTTCATCCCATCCCTCCACCACCACCATCATCATCATCCCACCACCGCCACCTTCTTCATCATCATCCTCATAATCTTCATCCCACTATTGTCTTCATCCCACCATCACCATCTTCATCGTCATCATCCTTGTCGTCTTCATCCCACCATCACCTTCATCCCACCACCATCACCATCCTCCCCGTCTTCATCCCACCTTCATCTTCATCACCTTCATCCCACCACCACCACCACCATCACCATCCCCCCCACCTTCATCCACCATCACCTTCCCACCACCACCATCCTCATCCTCCCCTTCATCCCATCCCATCCTCATCCTCCCCTTCATCCCATCCCATCCTCATCCTCCCCTTCATCCCATCCCATCCTCATCGTCACCTTCATCCCATTCCATCCTCATCGTCACCTTCCTCCCCTCCCCTCCCATCCTCCCCTTCCTCCCCTCCCCTCCCATCCTGACCTTCCTCCCCTCCTCCTCCTCCTCCTCACCTGTGTGCAGCTCCCGGGGGGGCCGGGGGGCGGCGCCAGCGGCCGGGGGGGACCGGGGGGCTGCGGGGGGACAGCGGGGTCACCAAGGGGTCACCACGGGGTCACCAAGGGGTCAGGGGGGACGGGGGGACAGCGGGGTCACCAAGGGGTCACCAAGGGGTCACCAAGGGGTCAGGGGGGACACCGGGGTCATGGATGGACACAGGGATGGACACTGGGGTTGGGGTGGACACAGGGATGGACACAGGGATGGACACGGGGGTCAAAGATGGACACAGGGGTCATGGATGGACACAGGGGTCATGGATGGACACAGGGGTCAGGGATGGACACAGGGGTCAGGGATGGACAGGGATGGACACAGAGGTCATGGATGGACACAGGGGTCAGGGATGGACACAGGGGTCAGGGATGGACACAGGGGTCAGGGATGGACAGGGATGGACACAGAGGTCATGGATGGACACAGGGGTCAGGGATGGACACGGGGATGGACACAGGGATGGACACTGGGGTTGGGGTGGACACAGAAATGGACACAGAGGTCAAAGATGGACACAGAGGTTAAGGATGGACACTGGGTCAGGGATGGACACTGGGATGGACACTGGGTCAGGGATGGACACTGGGATGGACACTGGGATGGACACACAGGTCATGGGTGGACACTGGGATGGACACTGGGATGGACACACAGGTCATGGATGGACACTGGGATGGACACAGGGATGGACACACAGGTCATGGATGGACACTGGGATGGACACTGGGATGGACACAGGTCATGGATGGACACTGGGATGGACACTGGGATGGACACACAGGTCATGGGTGGACACTGGGATGGACACAGGGGTTGGGGTGGACACAGGGATGGACACAGAGGTCAAAGATGGACACAGAGGTTAAGGATGGACACTGGGTCAGGGATGGACACAGGTCATGGATGGACACTGGGATGGACACTGGGATGGACACACAGGTCATGGATGGACACTGGGATGGACACTGGGATGGACACACAGGTCATGGGTGGACACTGGGATGGACACAGGGGTTGGGGTGGACACAGAAATGGACACAGAGGTCAAAGATGGACACAGAGGTTAAGGATGGACACTGGGTCAGGGATGGACACAGGTCATGGATGGACACTGGGATGGACACAGGGATGGACACACAGGTCATGGATGGACACAGGGATGGACACTGGGATGGACACACAGGTCATGGATGGACACAGGGATGGACACTGGGATGGACACAGGTCATGGATGGACACTGGGATGGACACTGGGATGGACACACAGGTCATGGATGGACACAGGGATGGACACTGGGATGGACACAGGGGTTGGGGTGGACACAGAAATGGACACAGAGGTCAAAGATGGACACAGAGGTTAAGGATGGACACTGGGTCATGGATGGACACAGGTCATGGGTGGACACTGGGATGGACACACAGGTCATGGGTGGACACGGGGATGGACACACAGGTCATGGGTAGACACGAGAACGTCATGGACGGACACGGGGAGGTCATGAAGGACCCGCCGAGGCCCAGCCGCCCCCAGCCCGTGTCCCTGCCCCGTGTCCCACTCACGGCAGCGGCCCTGGGGACACTTCCCGCTGTCACCGTGGTCACTCCGCGTGTCCCCGAGGTCACTCCCGGTGTCACTGCGGTCGCTCCGCGTGTCCCCGAGGTCACTCTGGGTGTCCCCATGGTCACTCTGCGTGCCCCTGAGGTCACTCTGGGTGTCACCGAGGTCACTCCTGGTGTCACCGAGGTCACTCTGGGTGTCACCGTGGTCACTCCCGCTGGCACCGCGGTCACTCCCAGTGGCACCGTGGTCACTCTGGGTGTCCTTGTGGTCACTCTGCGTGTCCCCGAGGTCACTCTGGGTGTCCCCGAGGTCACTCTGGGTGTCACTGTGGTCACTCCGGGTGTCACCACGGTCACTCCCGGTGTCACTGTGGTCACTCCCAGTGGCACCGTGGTCACTCTGGGTGTCCTTGTGGTCACTCTGCGTGTCCCCGAGGTCACTCTGGGTGTCCCTGAGGTCACTCTGGGTGTCACCGTGGTCACTCTGGGTGTCCCTGAGGTCACTCTGGGTGTCACCGTGGTCACTCCTGGTGTCCCTGTGGTCACTCCGGGTGTCCCCATGGTCACTCTGGGTGTCACCATGGTCACTCCTGATGTCACTGTGGTCACTCCTGGTGTCCCTGTGGTCACTCCGGGTGTCCCCGTGGTCACTCTCGATGTCCCCATGGTCACTCTCAATGTCCCCATGGTCGCTCCTGGTGTCCCTGCGGTCACTCCTGGTGTCCCTGTGGTCACTCTCGATGTCCCCCTGGTCACTCTCAATGTCCCCATGGTCGCTCCTGGTGTCCCTTTTGTCACCCCCGGTGTCCCCGAGGTCCCCCCCGGTGTCCCCACGGTCACTCCTGGTGTCCCTGTGGTAATTCCTGGTGTCCCCGTTGTCACTCTCAATGTCCCCACGGTCACTCCTGGTGTCCCCAAGGTCCCCCGCAGTGTCCCCGATGTTCCCTGTGGTGTCCCCACGGTCACTCCTGGTGTCCCTGTGGTCACTCCTGGTGTCCCTGCGGTCACTCCTGGTGTCCCTGAGGTCCCCCCTAGTGTCCCTGGTGTCCCCTGCAGTGTCCCTGCGGTCACTCTGGGTGTCCCTTTTGTCACCCCTAATGTCCCTGTTGTCACTCCTGGTGTCCCCATGGTCACTCTTGTTGTCCCTGTTGTCACTCTGGGTGTCCCCCGCGGTGTCCCCATGGTCACTCCTGGTGTCCCCATGGTCACTCCTGGTGTCCCTGGTGTCCCCCGCAGTGCGGTCAGTCTGGGTGTCCCCGTTGTCACCCCAGATGTCCCCTGCGGTGTCCCCGCGGTCACTCCTGGTGTCCCTGT
>NC_087506.1:1115315-1138714 GCF_036417665.1 Passer domesticus
ATCCAACCTTCTCCACTCAACCTTCATCCATTGTTATCATCATCATCATCCTCATCATCATCAACTCCATCATCCTTCATCCAACCTTCTCCATGCAACCTTCATCCCTCATCATCTCCTCATCATCATCATTGTCATCGTCAACCTTCATCCATCGTCATCGTCATCCTCATCTCCATCATCATCATCAACTCCATCATCATCATCATTGTCATCATCAACCTTCATCCATCGTCATCGTCATCGTCATCCTCATCTCCATCATCATCATCAACTCCATCATCATCATCAACTCCACCATCATCCTCATCTCCATCATCATCATCATCTCCATCATCATCATCATTGTCATCATCAACCTTCATCCATCGTCATCATCATTGTCATCATCATCCTCATCTCCATCATCATCCTCATCTCCATCATCATCCTCATCTCCATCATCATCATCATCAACTCCATCATCTCCATCACCTTCCTCCTCCCCTCCCCTCCCCCCCTCCCCTCCCCCCCCCTCACCTGGGCGCGCGCCCCGCTCAGGCTCCACCTCCTTCCTGCCAGCGTCACGGTCACGGCCCCGCCCCCCGCGCCGGCCCCGCCCCCCAGCGCCACCTGCAGCGCGGGGGGGGGAGGGGCGCGGCCGGGGGGGGGAGGGGCGCAGGTGCGGGCCAGCAGCAGGGGGGAGGGGCGGCCCCGCCCCCACGCGCCCCGCGCGCCGTCGAAGGTGCGGAAATGGCGCGAGCTCACCTGGCAGGTGGAGGGGGAGGGGCGGGGGGGCGGGGCTGGGGGAGGGGCGGGGGGAGGGGAGAGAGAGAGAGAGAGAGGGGTGGGGGAGGGGCCCGGACACGGAAATGGGGGGGGGGAGTGTCCGGGAACCGCCCCCACAGGTGAGGGGACACACCTGGGGCACACCTGGGGCACACCTGGGACACACCTGGGGACAGCTGGGGACACACCTGGGGACACACCTGGGGACACCCGGGACACACCTGGGACACACCTGGGGGGAGCTGGGAGGAGCTGGGGACACACCTGGGACACACCTGGGACACACCTGGGGACACCTGGGGACACCTGAGGATACCTGAGATACACCTGGGACACACCTGGGGCACACCTGAGGACAGCTGGGGACACCTGGGGGGAGCTGGGGACACCTGAGAGACACCTGAGGACACCTGAGATACACCTGGGACACACCTGGGGGGAGCTGGGGACACCTGGGACACATCTGGGGACAACTGGGGACACACCTGGGATACACCTGGGGGGAGCTGAGGACATCTGGGGACACCTGGGACACACCTGGCACACCTGGGGACAGCTGGGGACACCTGGGGACACTTGAGGATACCTGGGGACACCTGGGGATACCTGAGACACATCTGGGGACACCTGGCACACCTGGGGACAGCTGGGGACAACCTGGGACACACGTGGGGACACCTGGGGACACCTGGGGACACCTGAGAGACACCTGGCCACACCTGAGACACTCCTCGGGACACCTGAGATACACCTGGGGGGAGCTGAGGACACCTGGGACACACCTGGGACACACCTGAGCTACACCTGGGAACACCTGGGGATACCTGGGGACAGCTGGGACACACCTGGGACACACCCGGGGACAGCTGGGACACACCTGGGGACTTCCCACCCACACCTGGGACTCACCTGAGCCCCCCTGGTGTGCCCCACCCCCCCTCACCTGTCCCCCCGCTGACCCCCCCCACCCACCTGTGGCACAGGTGCCCCCCCCAGCCCCTCACCTGTGGCACAGGTGTGCTACCTGGCGCAGGCCCCACAGAGCCCCCTGGCCGCTCACCTGTCCCCCCAGGTGCCCCCCAGGTGTCTCACCTGTGGCACAGGTACCCCCCAGGTGTCTCACCTGTCCCCCCAGGTGCCCCCCAGGTGTCTCACCTGTGACGCAGGTGCGCTGCCCGGTGCAGGCCCTGCAGAGTCCCCCAGCCCCTCACCTGTCCCTCACCTGTCCCCCCAGGTGTCTCACCTGTCCCTCACCTGTCCCCAGATGCCCCCCAGCCCCTTACCTGTCCCCCCAGGTGTCTCACCTGTGGCACAGGTGTCTCACCTGTCCCTCACCTGTCCCCCCAGCTGTCTCACCTGTGACACAGGTGCGCGGCCCGGCGCAGGCCCCGCAGAGCCCCCCGGCCCCTCACCTGTCCCCAGGTGCCCCCCAGGTGTCTCACCTGTGGCACAGGTACCCCCCAGGTGTCTCACCTGTCCCCCCAGGTGTCTCACCTGTGGCACAGGTACCCCCCAGGTGTCTCACCTGTCCCCCCAGGTGTCTCACCTGTGGCACAGGTACCCCCCAGGTGTCTCACCTGTCCCCCCAGGTGCCCCCCAGGTGTCTCACCTGTCCCCCCAGGTGTCTCACCTGTGGCACAGGTGTCTCACTTGTCCCTCACCTGTCCCCCCAGGTGTCTCACCTGGTGCGCAGGTGCGCGGCCCGGCGCAGGCCCCGCAGAGCCCCCCGGCCGCTGTCGCCGTCACGGTCACGGCGCCGTCGCCGGCCAGGCTCACCTGCAGCCCCGCCCAGGTGAGCAGCACCTGGCGCTGCCCCGCCCGGCGCCGCACCTGCACCCGGCCCCCCAACAGCGAGAGAGGCAGGCGGCGGCGGCGGCCCCACACCTGCGGACAGGTGAGACACACCTGGTCAGGTGAGACACACCTGAGACAGGGGAGACACACCTGAGACAGGGGAGACACACCTGGGAGAGTGAGACACACACCTGGACAGGTGAGACACACCTGAGACAGGTGAGACACACACCTGGACAGGTGAGACACACCTGGGACAGGGGAGACACACCTGGGCAGGTGAGACACACACCTGGTCGGGTGAGACAGGTGGGACACACCTGAGACAGGGGAGACACACCTGGGACAGGTGAGATGCACACCTGAGACAGGGGAGACACACCTGGTGAGGGAGACACACATGGGACAGGTGAGACACACCTGGTGAGGGAGACACACCTGGGCAGGTGAGGGGACACAGCTGGGACAGGTGAGACACACACCTGTGACAGGGACACTGCCGGGACACACCTGGGACAGGGCACACCTGGGACAGGGACACACAGACACACCTGGGACAGCACACCTGGAACAGGTAGGACACCAAGGACAGTGCACACCTGTGGCCAGGTGTCACACCTGGGACAGGACACACCTGGGGCACACCTGAGACAGGGACACACCTGGGACAGTACACACCTGGGGCACACCTGAGACACACCTGGGACAGAACACACCTGGGGCACCAAGGACAGCGCACACCTGGGACACACCTGGGACAGGTAGGACCCCAAGGACAGTGCACACCTGTGGCCAGGTGTCACACCTGGGACCCCAAGGACAGGACACACCTGGGACAGGACACACCTGGGACAGGACACACCTGGGACACACCTGGGGCACCAAGGACAGCGCACACCTGTGGCCAGGTGTCACACCTGGGACAGGGCACACCTGGGACAGCACACCTGGGACAGGGCACACCTGGGACAGGTAGGACCCCAAGGACAGTGCACACCTGTGGCCAGGTGTCACACCTGGGACAGGACACACCTGGGACAGGACACACCTGGGACAGGACACACCTGGGGCACCAAGGACAGCGCACACCTGGGACAGGGACACACCTGGGACACACCTGGGGCACCAAGGACAGCGCACACCTGTGCCCAGGTGTCAGGACACACCTGGGACCCCAAGGACAGCGCACACCTGTGCCCAGGTGCCCCGCGCGGGCGCCGCACTCACCCGGGCCGTGCTCCCCTCGCCGTGCCGCAGCTCCACCTGGAAGCCGTCTCCCGCCACGCTCACCTGGCCGAAGGCGGGGCCCGCCCGGCCCGAGAGGCGCACCTGCAGCGCAGGTGAGCC
Organism: Passer domesticus; assembly: GCF_036417665.1. Classification (NCBI taxonomy): domain Eukaryota; kingdom Metazoa; phylum Chordata; class Aves; order Passeriformes; family Passeridae; genus Passer; species Passer domesticus. Next base: position 1,119,225 of record NC_087506.1, read on the forward strand.
CGCGCAGGCGGCCAGCAGCGGGCAGGTGCGCGGCAGCCGCCAGGTGCGCCCGTCGAAGGCGCGGAAGCGGCGCCGGCTCAGCACGTGGCACACCAGGGGCGGGGCCGGCGCGCAGGTGGGGCGGCAGGTGCGGCCAGGTGGGCAGGGCGGGGCCTGGCAGCTGGAGCCGGGCGGGCAGGTGAGGTCCTGGCAGGTCAGAGCCACAGGGACACACCTGGGCGTGGTCCTGTCCATCTGACAGGTGGATCCAGGTGGGCAGGTGAGGTCCTGGCAGGATGGAGCTTTGGGGACACACCTGGGCGTGGTTCTGTCCATCTGACAGGTGGATCCAGGTGGGCAGGTGAGGTCCTGGCAGGTCGGTGCCGCAGGGACACACCTGGGCGTGGTTCCATCCATCCGACAGGTGGATTCAGGTGGGCAGGTGAGGTCCTGGCAGGATGGAGCTTTGGGGACACACCTGGGGGTTGATTTCTCCATCTGACAGGTGGACCCGGATGGGCAGGTGAGGTCCTGGCAGGTCAGTGCCACAGGGACACACCTGGGCGTGGTTCTGTCCATCTGACAGGTGGACCCGGGTGGGCAGGTGAGGTCCTGGCAGGATGGTGAATTGGGGACACACCTGGGGGTTGATTTCTCCATCTGACAGGTGGATCCAGGTGGGCAGGTGAGGTCCTGGCAGGTCAGTGCCACAGGGACACACCTGGGCGTGGTTCTGTCCATCTGACAGGTGGATCCAGGCGGGCAGGTGAGGTCCTGGCAGGTCATTGTGGTGGGGACACACCTGGGCGTTATCCTGTCCATTCTGCAGGTGGATCCAGGTGGGCAGGTGAGGTCCTGGCAGGTCAGAGCCACAGGGACACACCTGGGCGTGGCTCTGTCCATTCTGCAGGTGGATCCAGGTGGGCAGGTGAGGTCCTGGCAGGATGGAGCTTTGGGGACACACCTGGGCGTGGTTCTGTCCATCTGACAGGTGGATCCAGGTGGGCAGGTGAGGTCCTGGCAGGTCGGTGCCGCAGGGACACACCTGGGCGTGGTTCCATCCATCCGACAGGTGGATTCAGGTGGGCAGGTGAGGTCCTGGCAGGATGGAGCTTTGGGGACACACCTGGGGGTTGATTTCTCCATCTGACAGGTGGACCCGGATGGGCAGGTGAGGTCCTGGCAGGTCAGTGCCACAGGGACACACCTGGGCGTGGTTCTGTCCATCTGACAGGTGGACCCGGGTGGGCAGGTGAGGTCCTGGCAGGATGGTGAATTGGGGACACACCTGGGGGTTGATTTCTCCATCTGACAGGTGGATCCAGGTGGGCAGGTGAGGTCCTGGCAGGTCAGTGCCACAGGGACACACCTGGGCGTGGTTCTGTCCATCTGACAGGTGGATCCAGGCGGGCAGGTGAGGTCCTGGCAGGTCATTGTGGTGGGGACACACCTGGGCGTTATCCTGTCCATTCTGCAGGTGGATCCAGGTGGGCAGGTGAGGTCCTGGCAGGTCAGAGCCACAGGGACACACCTGGGCGTGGCTCTGTCCATTCTGCAGGTGGATCCAGGTGGGCAGGTGAGGTCCTGGCAGGATGGAGCTTTGGGGACACACCTGGGCGTGGCTCTGTCCATCTGACAGGTGGACTCGGGTGGACACTGGATGCTGTCACATGAGGACACCTTGGGGACACACCTGGGGGTTGATTTCTCCATCTGACAGGTGGACCCGGATGGGCAGGTGAGGTCCTGGCAGGTCAGTGCCACGGGGACACACCTGGGCGTGGCTCTGTCCATCTGACAGGTGGATCCTGGCGGGCAGGTGAGGTCCTGGCAGGTCAGAGCCACAGGGACACACCTGGGCGTGGTTCTGTCCATCTGACAGGTGGATCCGGGCGGGCAGGTGAGGTCCTGGCAGGATGGAGCTTTGGGGACACACCTGGGCGTGGTTCCATCCATCTGACAGGTGGATCCAGGTGGGCAGGTGAGGTCCTGGCAGGTCAGTGCCACAGGAACACACCTGGGCATGGCTCCCTCCATCCGACAGGTGGATCCGGGCGGGCAGGTGAGGTCCTGGCAGGTCAGTGCCACAGGGACACACCTGGGGGACATTTTCTCCATCTGACAGGTGGACCCAGGTGGGCAGGTGAGGTCCTGGCAGGTCATTGTGGTGGGGACACACCTGGGCGTGGTTCTGTCCATCTGACAGGTGGATCCGGGCGGGCAGGTGAGGTCCTGGCAGGTCGGTGTGTTTGGGACACACCTGGGGGTCACTCCGTCCATCTGACAGGTGGATCCAGGTGGGCAGGTGAGGTCCTGGCAGGTCAGAGCCACAGGGACACACCTGGGGGTCACTCCGTCCATCCGACAGCTGGACCCCGGCGCACACCGGACGCCGTCACACGAGCCCCCCTTGGGGACACACCTGGGCCAGCCCTGCAGCACCTGGCAGGTGGCACCTGGCTCGCAGGTGACATCGGAGCAGGACAGGGCGGGGGCGGCGCGGGCGCTCCGCGGGCAGCCCCGGCCCCGGCAGGACAGCGGGGCTCGGACACACTGCGGCCACCCCGCGGTCAGCTGGCACCGGCTGGCCTTGGGACACCGGACATCGCGGCACGATGGCCGCTCAGGGACACACTGCGGCCACCCCGCGGTCAGCTGGCACCTGGTGGCCTTGGGACACCGGACATCGCGGCAGGACGGTGCCATGATGGACGTCTTGGTCTGGACACACTGGGGATGACCACTGACCATGTGACATGCGGTGTCCTTGGGGCAGAGGAGGTCACTGCAGGACGGTGGCCTTGGGGTCACCTTGGTGGGGACACAGCGTGGCCACCCACTGACCATGTGGCACATGGAACCCTTCTGGCACTGGACATTGTCACACGATGGTCGGTGATGGACACACTGCGGCCACCCATCGGTCATCTGGCATTGGGTGTCCTTGGAGCACTGGACATCACTGCAGGACGGTCTCCTGATGGACGTCTTGGTCTGGACACACTGGGGATGACCACGGACCATGTGGCACGAGATGTCCTTGGGACACTGGACATCTCGGCAGGATGGAGCGTAGTGGACACACTGCGGCCACCCATCGGTCATCTTACACGTGAGACCTTGGGGACAGTGGAGGTCAGCACATGAAGGTCTCCTGATGGACGTCTTGGTGGGGATACACTGTGGCCACCCGCTGACCATGTGGCACGTTGTCCCCTTCTGGCACTGGACATCGTGACAGGATGGTCGCTGGTGGACACACTGCGGCCACCCATCGGTCATCTGGCATTGGGTGCCCTGGGGACAGTGGAGGTCAGCACATGAAGGTCTCCTGATGGACGTCTTGGTTGGGACACACCTTGGCCACCCACTGACCATGTGGCACATTGTCCCCTTCTGGCACTGGACATCGTGACACGAAGGTCGCTGATGGACACACTGCGGCCACCCATCGGTCATCTGGCATTGGGTGCCCTGGGGACAGTGGAGGTCACTGCAGGACGGTGCCATGATGGACGTCTTGGTGGGGACACACTGGGGATGGCCACTGACCATGTGGCACGAGGTGTCCTTGGGGCAGAGGAGGTCACTGCAGGATGGTGGCCTTGGGGTCACCTTGGTGGGGATGCACCTTGGCCACCCCCTGACCATGTGACACGTGGTGTCCTTGGAGCACTGGACATCGTGACAGGATGGAGCGTGATGGACACACTGCGGCCACCCATCGGTCATCTTACAGGAGGTGTCCTTGGAGCACTGGACGTCACTGCAGGAAGGTCTCCTGATGGACGTCTTGGTGGGGACACACCTTGGCCACCCACTGACCATGTGGCACATTGTCCCCTTCTGGCACTGGACATCGTGACAGGATGGTCGCTGATGGACACACTGCGGCCACCCATCGGTCATCTGGCATTGGGTTCCTTGGGGACAGTGGAGGTCAGCACAGGAAGGTCTCCTGATGGACGTCTTGGTGGGGACACACCTTGGCCACCCGCTGACCATGTGACACATTGTCCCCTTCTGGCACTGGACATCGTGACAGGATGGTCGCTGATGGACACACTGCGGCCACCCCTCGGTCATCTTACACGTGGTGCCCTGGGGACAGTGGAGGTCAGCACATGAAGGTCTCCTGATGGACGTCTTGGTTGGGACACACCTTGGCCACCCGCTGACCATGTGGCACGTTGTGCCCTTCTGGCACTGGACATCGTGACACGAAGGTCGCTGATGGACACACTGCGGCCACCCATCGGTCAGCTGGCACTGGGTGCCCTGCGGGCAGTGAAGGTCACTGCAGGACGGTGCCATGATGGACGTCTTGGTGGGGACACACTGGGGATGGCCACTGACCATGTGGCACGAGGTATCCTTGGGGCAGTGGAGGTCACTGCAGGACGGTGGCCTTGGGGTCACCTTGGTGGGGACACACCTTGGCCACCCACTGACCATGTGGCACGTGGTGTCCTTGGAGCACTGGACATCGTGACAGGACGGGGGGTCATGGACGCACTGTGGCCACCCATCGGTCATCTTACAGGAGGTGTCCTTGGAGCACTGGACGTCACTGCAGGACGGTCTCCTGATGGACGTCTTGGTGGGGACACACCTTGGCCACCCATTGACCATGTGGCACATTGTCCCCTTCTGGCACTGGACATCGTGACAGGATGGTCGCTGATGGACACACTGCGGCCACCCATCGGTCATCTTACACGTGCTGTCCTGGGGACAGTGGAGGTCACTGCAGGACGGTCTCCTGATGGACGTCTTGGTCTGGACGCACTGGGGATGACCACTGACCATGTGACACGTGGTGTCCTTGGGGCAGAGGAGATCACTGCAGGACGGTGGCCTTGGGGACACCTTGGACTGGACACACCTTGGCCACCCGCTGACCATCTGGCACATTGTCCCCTTCTGGCACTGGACATTGTCACACGATGGTCGCTGATGGACACACTGCGGCCACCCATCGGTCACCTGGCATTGGGTGCCCTGCGGGCAGTGAAGGTCACTGCAGGACGGTCTCCTGATGGATGTCTTGGTCTGGACACACTGTGGCCACCCACTGACCATGTGACACGTGGTGTCCTTGGGACAGTGGACATCGTGACAGGATGGAGTGTAGTGGACACACTGCGGCCACCCATCGGTCATCTGGCACCTGGTTCCTTGGGGACAGTGGAGGTCGCTGCAGGACGGTCTCCTTGGGGACACCTTGGTGGGGACACACCTTGGCCACCCCCTGACCATGTGACACATGGTGTCCTTGGAGCACTGGACATCACTGCAGGACGGTCTCCTGATGGACGTCTTGGTCTGGATGCACTGGGGATGGCCACTGACCATGTGACACGTGGTGTCCTTGGGACACTGGACATCACGGCAGGATGGAGTGTGGTGGACACACTGCGGCCACCCATCGGTCATCTTGCAGGAGGTGTCCTTGGGACAGTGGAGGTCACTGCAGGAAGGTCTCCTGATGGACGTCTTGGTCTGGATGCACTGTGGCCAACCCCTGACCATGTGGCACGTTGTCCCCTTCTGGCACTGGACATCACGGCAGGACGGTCTCCTGATGGACGTCTTGGTGGGGACACACTGCGGCCACCCACTGACCATCTGGCACAGGGAGCCTTTGGAGCACCGGATAACCCGGCAGGATGGTCGGTGATGGACACACTGTGGCCACCCATCGGTCATCTGGCATTGGGTGCCCTGCGGGCAGTGAAGGTCACTGCAGGACGGTCTCCTGATGGACGTCTTGGTCTGGATGCACTGGGGATGACCACTGACCATGTGACATGTTGTCCCCGTCTGGCACTGGACATCCTGGCATGATGCTTGGTGATGGACACACTGCGGCCACCCATCGGCCATCTTACATCTGGTACCCAGGGGACAGTGGAGGTCACTGCAGGAAGGTGTCCTGATGGACGTCTTGGTGGGGACACACCATGGCCATCCACTGACCATGTGACACGAGGTGTCCTTGGGGCACTGGACATCACGACAGGATGGGGCGTGATGGACGCACTGTGGTTGACCACGGCTCATTTTACACTGGGTTCCTTGGGGACAGTGGACATCATGGCAGGACGGTCTCCTTGGGGTCACCTTGGTGTGGACACACTGTGGCCATCCATTGATCACGTGACATACAGTGTCCTTGGGACAGTGGACACCGTGACATGATGGCCGCTTGTGGACACACTGAGGGTGACCATTGGTCATCTGGCACGTGGTGTCCTTGGGACACTGGACATCGTGACACGACGGCCGCTGGTGGACACACTGAGGGTGACCATTGGTCATCTGGCACGTGGTGTCCTTGGGACACTGGAGATCATGGCAGGACAGCGGGTGATGGACACAGCGGGGTTGACCACTGACCATGTGGCATGAGGTGTCCTTGGGACAGCGGAGGTCACTGCAGGATGGACGCTGGATGGACATCTTGGCGTGGACACACCTGGGCTGACCATTGGTCATCTGGCACACGGTGTCCTTGGGACAGAGGAGGTCACCGCAGGACGGTGGCCTTGGGGACACTTTGGTGTGGACACAGCGTGGCCACCCATCGATCATCTGACACGTGGTGTCCTTGGAGCACTGGACATCGTGACACGACGGCCGCTGGTGGACACACTGAGGGTGACCATTGGTCATCTGGCACGAGGTGTCCTTGGGACACTGGAGGTCAGCACAGGATGGACGCTGGATGGACATCTTGGTGTGGACACACCTGGGCTGACCACTGACCATCTGGCACGCGGTGTCCTTGGGACACTGGACATCATGGCAGGACGGTGGCCTTGGTGCCACCTTGCTCTGGACGCAGCGTGGCCAGGCGTTGATGAGGTGACACGAGGAGCCCTGGGGACACCGGACGTCCTGGCAGGTGGGCGGGTGATGGACACAGCGGGGTTGGTCATCCACCAGGTGACACGAGGTGTCCTTGGGACAGCGGAGGTCACTGCAGGATGGACGCTGGATGGACATCTTGGTGTGGACACACCTGGGCTGACCACTGACCATGTGACACGAGGTTCCCTGGGGACAGCGGAGGTCACCGCAGGATGGACGCTGGATGGACATCTTGGTGTGGACACAGCGTGGCCACCCATCAATCATCTGGCACGTGGTGTCCTTGGAGCACTGGACGTTGTCACACGACGGCCGCTGGTGGACACATCTGGGCTGACCACTGACCATGTGACACGCGGTGTCCTTGGGACAGTGGACATCATGGCAGGACGGTGGCCTTGGTGTCACCTTGGTGTGGACACAGCGTGGCCACCCATCGATCATCTGGCACGTGGTGTCCTTCTGGCACTGGACGTTGTCACACGATGGCCGCTGGTGGACACACTGGGGCTGACCATTGGTCATCTGGCACGAGGTGTCCTTGGGACACTGGAGGTCAGCACAGGACGGTGGCCTTGGTGCCACCTTGCTCTGGACACAGCGTGGCCACCCATGGAGCAGGTGGCATGAGGAGCCCTGGGGACACCGGACGCTGTCACACGAGGGCGGCAGGTGGACACACCGCGGGTGACCATTGGTCATCTGGCACGCGGTGTCCTTGGGACACTGGAGGTCAGCACAGGATGGACGCTGGATGGACATCTTGGTGTGGACACACCTGGGCTGACCACTGACCATGTGACATGAGGTGTCCTTGGGACAGTGGACATCATGGCAGGACGGTGGCCTTGGTGCCACCTTGGTGTGGACACAGCGTGGCCACCCATCGATCATCTGGCAAGTGGTGTCCTTGGAGCACTGGACGTTGTCACACGACGGCCGCTGGTGGACACACTGAGGGTGACCATTGGTCATCTGGCACGAGGTGTCCTTGGGACACTGGAGGTCACTGCAGGACGGTGGCCTTGGTGCCACCTTGCTCTGGACACACCTTGGCCAGGCGTTGATGAGGTGACACGAGGAGCCCTGGGGACACCGGACATCCTGGCAGGTGGGCGGGTGATGGACACAGCGGGGTTGGTCATCCACCAGGTGACACGAGGTGTCCTTGGGACAGAGGAGGTCACTGCAGGATGGACGCTGGATGGACATCTTGGTGTGGACACACTGAGGGTGACCATTGGTCATCTGGCACGAAGTGTCCTTGGGACACTGGAGGTCACTGCAGGATGGACGCTGGATGGACATCTTGGTGTGGACACAGCGTGGCCACCCATCGATCATCTGGCACGAGGAGCCCTGGGGACACCGGACGTTGTCACACGACGGCCGCTTGTGGACACACTGAGGGTGACCATTGGTCATCTGGCACGAGGTGTCCTTGGGACACTGGAGGTCACTGCAGGATGGACGCTGGATGGACATCTTGGTGTGGACACACTGTGGATGACCACTGACCATCTGGCACGAGGTGTCCTTGGGACAGTGGACATCATGGCAGGTGGGTGGGTGATGGACACAGCGGGGTTGACCACTGACCATGTGGCACGAGGTGTCCTTGGGACAGTGGACATCATGGCAGGACGGTGGCCTTGGTGCCACCTTGGTGTGGACACAGCGTGGCCACCCATCGATCATGTGACACGTGGTGTCCTTGGAGCACCGGACGTTGTCACACGACGGCCGCTGGTGGACACACCTGGGCTGACCATTGGTCATCTGGCACGAGGTGTCCTTGGGACAGCGGAGGTCAGCACAGGATGGACGCTGGATGGACATCTTGGTGTGGACACACTGTGGATGACCACTGACCATGTGACATGAGGTGTCCTTGGGACAGTGGACATCATGGCAGGACAGTGGGCGATGGACACAGTGGGGTTGACCACTGACCATCTGGCACACGGTGTCCTTGGGACACTGGAGGTCAGCACAGGATGGACGCTGGATGGACATCTTGGTGTGGACACAGCGTGGCCACCCATCGATCATGTGACACGTGGTGCCCTTCTGGCACTGGACGTCGTGACACGACGGCCGCTGGTGGACACACTGAGGGTGACCATTGGTCATCTGGCACGCGGTGTCCTTGGGACACTGGAGGTCACCGCAGGACGGTGGCCTTGGTGCCACCCTGCTCTGGACACAGCGTGGCCACCCGTGAAGCAGGTGGCACGAGGAGCCCCGGGGACACCGGACGCTGTCACACGAGGGTGGCAGGTGGACACACCGCGGGTCACCGTCCACCGCCTGGCACGAGGTGCCCTGGGGACACCGGAGGTCGCCGCAGCCCGGCGGCCTCGGGGACACCTCGGTGGGGACACAGCGGGGCCAGCCGTGGCTGAGGTCACACGCGGTGCCTCGGGGACATCGGGGACACGACGCGCTCCGGCCGCGGCGCCGGACACAGACGGGCCACCCGTCGGCCATCTTGCATTGGGGACAGCCGGCCAGCGGACACGAGGGGACGGGGACACAGCGGGGCCACCCCCGGGCCATGTCACACCGTGTCCCCTGTGCACACCGGACACTGTCACACGAGGGGACGGGGACACATTTGGGTCCCAGATCTGTCACCTGGCACCGTGTCCCCTCCCGGCACCGGACACTGTCACACGAGGGGACGGGGACACAGCGGGGCCACCCCCGGGCCATGTCACACCGTGTCCCCTCCCCACACCGGACACTGTCACACGAGGGGTTGGGGACACATCTGGGTCCCAGATCTGTCACCTGGCACCGTGTCCCCTCCCCACACCGGACACTGTCACACGAGGGGACGGGGACACAGCGGGGCCACCCCCGGGCCATGTCACACTGTGTCCCCTCCCCACACCGGACACTGTCACACGAGGGGTTGGGGACACAGCGGGGCCACCCCCGGGCCATGTCACACCGTGTCCCCTCCCCACACCGGACACTGTCACACGAGGGGTTGGGGACACAGCGGGGCCACCCCCGGGCCATGTCACACCGTGTCCCCTCCCCACACCGGACGTTGTCACACGAGGGGTTGGGGACACATTTGGGTCCCAGATCTGTCACCTGGCACCGTGTCCCCTCCCCACACCGGACACTGTCACACGAGGGGTTGGGGACACAGCGGGGCCACCCCCGGGCCATGTCACACCGTGTCCCCTGTGCACACCGGACACTGTCACACGAGGGGACGGGGACACAGCGGGGTCCCAGATCTGTCACCTGGCAGGTGCCACCAGGGCCGCAGGTGACACCGGAGCAGCCGGGCCCGGAACGGGGCAGGGCACCTGGGAAATGGGGGAAAAATGGGAAAATTGGGAAAAATTGGGGGAAAAAGGAAAGGGGGAAAGGGGGAAAAACCCTAAGGGGGATGAACACAAAATGCATCATGTACTATTGTATCTAGGGAAGGAAAAGGAAGAGGAAAAAGGGAAAAATAAGGGGGAAATAATGGGGGAAAAACTGGAGGAATTGGGGAAAAATTGGGAAAAATAATGGGGGAAAATGGGACAAAAATTGGAGAAATTGGGGAAAAATTGGGGGAAATAATGGGCGAAAATGGGGGGGAAATAATGGGGGAATAATGGGGGAATAATGGGGGAATAATGGGGGAAATAATGGGGGAAAAATTGGAGGAATTGGGGAAAAATTGGGAAAAATAATGGGGTAAATGGGGGGAAATTGGAGAAATTGGGGGAAAAATTGGGGGAAATAATGGGGGAAATGGGGGGAAATAATGGGGAAATAATGGGGGAAATAATGGGGGAAATAATGAAGAAAATGGGGGGAATGGGGGGAAATTGGGGGGAAGTAATGGGGTAAAAATTGGGGAAATAATTGGGGAAATAATGGGGGGAAAATAATGAGGAAAATGGGTAAAAATGGGGGAAAATAATGGGGGAAATAATGGGGAAAAAAGGGGGTAAAATTGGGGGAAAAATACGGGGAAATATTGAGGAAAATAATGGGGAAATAATGGGGGAAATAATGGGGGAAATTGGGGAAAATGGGAAAAGTGGGGAAGATGGGGGAAATAATGGGGAAATAATGGGGGAAAATGGGGGGAAATTGGAGAAAAATGGGGAAAATAATGGGGATAAATGGGGCACTATTGGGGGAAATAATGGGGAAAATTTGGGGGGGAAATAATGGGGGAAAATAATAGGGGAAATTGGGGGAAATTGGGGAATAATGGACAAAAATTGGGGGAAAGAATGGGGGAAATTGGGGGAAATGATGGGGGGAAATAATGGGGTAAAATTTGGGAAAACAATGGGGGAAAATAATGGGGGAAAATGGGGGAAAATTGGGGAAATAATGGGAGAAAATAATTGGGGGAAATTGGGGGAATATAATGGGGGAAAATGGAAAAAATGGGGAGAAATAATGGGGGGAAATGTGGGGAAAATGGGAAATTTGAAGAGGGGGATTTGGGGAAAATGGGGGGAAATGGAGAAAAAATGGGGGAAAATTGGGGGAATTGGGGAAAAAAAAGAGGGAAAATGGGGGAAATGGGGAAAATGGGAAATTTTGGGGGAGAAATTGAGGATTTTAGGGTGGGAATGGGGAAATTTGGGCTGGAATGGGGAATTTGGGGGGATTTGGGACTGGAAATTGGGGTTGGGGGTGGAATAGGGAAAATGGGGGAATTTGGGGAAAAAATGGGGAAAAAGGGGGGATTTGGGGAAAAAAATGGGGAAATGAGGCTGGAAATGGGGAGTTTTGGGAGGAAAATTGGGGATTTGGGGAATTTGGGGTTGGAAATGGGGAAAAAGGGGCTGGAAAATTTGGGTGAGAAAAAATTGGGATCCATGTGGAAAAATTGGGATTTGGGAGGGAAAAATTGGGATTGGGGTGGAAAAATTGGTATTTTGACAGGAAAATTTGGGATTTGGGTGGGAAAAATCTGGATTGGAGTACAAAAAATTGGGATTTGGGGGTAGAAAATTGGGATTGGAGTGGGAAAAATTTGGGATTTGGGAGGGAAAAATTGGGGATTTTGGTGGGAAAATTTGGGATTTGGGTGGGGAAATTGGGATTAGGGTGGGAAGATTTGGAATTTTGTTGGGAAATTTGGGATTTTGGGGGGGAAATTTGGGATTGTGACAGGAAAATTTGGGATTTAGGGGGGAAAATCTGGATTGGAGTACAAGAATTTGGGATTTGGGAGGGAAAATTGGGATTTATTTGGGGGAAAATTGATTTGGGCCAGGAAAAATTGGGATTTGGGTGGGAAAACTGGGATTTGGAGGGGAAAATTTGGGATTGAGGTGGGAGAATTGGGATTTAGCTGGGAAAATTGGGATTTTTTGGGGAAATTTGGGATTTGGGGGGAATCGGGATTTGGGGATGGGAAAACTGGGGATTTGGGTGGGGGGAAATTGCGATTTGGGCCCAAAAATTGGGATTGGGATGGGAAATTTGGGATTGGGGAGGAAAAACCTGGGATTTGGGTGGGGAAAATTTGGGGTTTGGTGAGGAACTTTGGGCTTTGGGATGGAAATTCGGGATTTAGTTGAGGAAAAGTTGGGATTTGGGGGAGAAATTGGGATTGGGGTGGAAAAAATTGGATTTGGGTGGGGAAAATTGGGATTGGGGAGGAAAAATCTGGGATTTGAGTGGGAAAATTGGGATTTGGGTAGGGAAAATTGGGGGTTTGGGTGGGGGAAATATGAGATGGGGGAAATTTGGGATTAGGGTGGGAAAAAATTGGGATTTCGGTGGGAAAATTTGTATTGGGGTGGGAAAATTTGGGATTTTGGGTAGGAAATGGGGATTTGGGTGGGAAAATTGGGATTGAGGTGGGAAAAATTGGGATTTGGGTGGGAAATTTGGGATTTGGGTGGGAAATTTGGGGATTTGGGGGTGGAAATTTGGGGATTTGGGGGTGGAAATTTGGGATTTGGGTGGGGAAATTGGGATTTGGGGTAAAAAAAGGGATTTGGGTGGGGAAAAATTGGGATTTTGATGGGAAAATATGAGATTGGGGGGGAATATTTGGGATTAGGGTGGGAAAATTTTGGATTTTCTTGGGAAATTTGGGATTTGAGGTGGGAAAAATTTGGGATTTAAGTGGGAAAAATTTGGGATTTTGGTGGGAAAATTGGGATTTGGGAGGGAAAATTGGGGATTTGGGTGGGGAAAATTGGGATTGAGGTGGGGAAAATTGGGGTTTGTGGAGGGAAATTTGGGGATTTGGGGTGGAAATTTGGGATTTTGGGGGGGGAAATTTGGGATTTTGGGGGGGGAAATTTGGGGTTTGGGACTCACGGCAGCCGAGCAGGACCCAGGCCCAGAGGAGCAAAATCCGGGGGGGCCCCATCTGCCCGTGGGGGAGGGGCGTGAGAAAAGGGGGGGGACCCCGGGTTCGGGACCCTCCCGACCCCAAAAATCCCCCCCAAATTAGAGGGACCCCAAAAATCCCCCCCAAATTCAATGTGAACCCCCCAAATCCCCCCAAAATTCACAGAAAAACCCCAAAATTCCCCCCTAAGTTCAATGGGACCCCAAAAATCCCCCCAAATTCAAGGGAAACCCCAAAAAATCCCCCCGAACTCCCAGGAGAACCCCCAAAAATGATGATGAAAACCCCAAAATTCAAAGGGAACCCCAAAGTCCCCCCCAAATTCAAGGGGACCCCAAAAATTCGCCCCAAATGTAAAGGGGACCCAAAAAATCCCCCCAAAATTTGAGGGGAAGCCCAAAACATCCCCCCCAAATTCAATGGGAACCCCAAAAAATTCCCTCAAAATTTGGGTGAAAACCCCCAAAATCCAACGGGACCCAAAAGTCCCCCCCAAAATCCCCTGGATTAAAGGCAACACCCAAAAAATCTCGCCAAAATTTGGGGTAAACCCAAAAAATCCCCCGAAAATTCAAGGGAAACCCCAAAAATCCCCCCAAACTCAAGGAGAACCCCCAAAATTTGGGTGAAAACCCCAAAATTCCCCCCAAAATTCAAAGGGAACTCCAAAATCCCCCCAAATTCAAAGGAAACCTCAAAATCCCCAAAATTCAAAGGAACCCCAAAAATCGCCCACGAAGATTCAAGGGCACCCCAAAATCCTCCCCAAATGTAAAGGGGACCCCAAAAAATCCCCCAAAATCAAGGGGACCCCAAAAATCTCCCCAAATTGAAGACGACCCCAAAAATCTCCCCAAAATTCAAAGGGAACCCCAAAAAATCTCCTAAATCCAAGGGGAACCTCAAAAACCCCCCCAAATTCAAAGGAAACCCCAAAATCTCCCCAAATTCAAAGGAAACCCCAAAATCTCCCCCAAAATTTGGGTGAAAACCCCAAAATTCAACGACAACCCCAAAAATCTCCCCCCAAATTTGGGAGAAACCCTAAAAAATCCCCCCAGATCCAAAGGGGACCCCAAAAATCCCCCAAAATTCAAAGAAAACCCCAAAAATCTGCCCCAAAATTCAAAGAAAACCCAAAAATCTGCCCCCAAAATTCAAAGAAAACCCCAAAAATCCCCCCAAAATTCAAAGGAAATCCCCAAAAATCACCCCCAAAATTCAAGAAGAACCCCAAAATTCCCCCCAGATTTGGGAAACCCCCAAAAATGCCCCCCAGACCCAAGGGGACCCCAAAATTCCCCCCCAAACCCGGCCTCACCTTCCCGGCTCCGCTGCGGCTCCGGGAACGGCCGGGAATTTATGGGAGCCAGGCCACGCCCCCTCGGGCCACGCCCCCTTTGTGACCACGCCCCCTCCAGGATATCAGAGATAAGATCTGGGGGGGAGGGGGGGTGATAATGGGGGAACTGGGAGGGACTGGGAGGGAACTGGGATGGACTGGGATGGACTGGGATGGACTGGGAGGGGACTGGGTTGGACTGGGAGGGAACTGGGAGGGGAACTAGGATGGACTGGGAGGGAACTAGGATGGACTGGGAGGGACTGGGAGGGAACTGGGATGGACTGGGAGGGAACTGGGATGGACTGGGATGGACTGGGAGGGACTGGGTTGGACTGGGAGGGACTGGGATGGACTGGGGGAGGGACTGGGAGGGACTGGGATGGACTGGGAGGGAACTGGGATGGACTGGGAGGGACTGGGAGGGAACTAGGATGGACTGGGAGGGACTGGGTTGGACTGGGTTTGGACTGGGAGGGACTGGGAGGGACTGGGATGGACTGGGTTGGACTGTGGAGGGACTGGGTTGGACTGGTTTGGACTGGGAGGGACTGGGAGGGACTGGGATGGACTGGGATGGACTGGGAGGGACTGGGAGGGACTGGGATGGACTGGGATGGACTGGGAGGGACTGGGAGGGACTGGGATGGACTGGGATGGACTGGGAGGGACTGGGAGGGACTGGGATGGACTGGGATGGACTGGGAGGGACTGGGAGGACTGGGATGGACTGGGAGGGAACTGGGATGGACTGGAGGGACTGGGAGGGAACTGGGATGGACTGGGAGGGGAACTAGGATGGACTGGGAGGGAACTGGGAGGGAACTGGGATGGACTGGGAGGGAACTGGGATGGACTGGGATGGACTGGAGGGACTGGGTTGGACTGGGAGGGACTGGGATGGACTGGGAGGGACTGGGAGGGACTGGGATGGACTGGGAGGGAACTGGGATGGACTGGGATGGACTGGGAGGGACTGGGTTGGACTGGGAGGGACTGGGATGGACTGGGAGGGACTGGGAGGGACTGGGATGGACTGGGAGGGAACTGGGATGGACTGGGATGGACTGGGAGGGACTGGGTTGGACTGGGAGGGACTGGGATGGACTGGGAGGGAACTAGGATGGACTGGGAGGGACTGGGATGGACTGGGAGGGAACTGGGATGGACTGGGATGGACTGGGTTGGACTGGGAGGGACTGGGATGGACTGGGAGGGACTGGGAGGGACTGGATGGACTGGGAGGGACTGGGATGGACTGGGAGGGACTGGGTTGGACTGGGAGGGACTGGGATGGACTGGGAGGGACTGGGAGGGACTGGGATGGACTGGAGGGAACTGGGATGGACTGGGAGGGACTGGTGAGGGAACTAGGATGGACTGGGAGGGACTGGGTTGGACTGGTTTGGACTGGGAGGGACTGGGAGGGACTGGGATGGACTGGGTTGGACTGGGAGGGACTGGGTTGGACTGGTTTGGACTGGGAGGGGACTGGAGGGACTGGGATGGACTGGGATGGACTGGGAGGGGACTGGAGGGACTGTGATGGACTGGGATGGACTGGGGAGGGACTGGGAGGGACTGGGATGGACTGGGATGGACTGGAGGGACTGGGAGGGACTGGGATGGACTGGGATGGACTGGGAGGGACTGGGAGGGACTGGGATGGACTGGGAGGGAACTGGGATGGACTGGGAGGGACTGGGAGGGAACTGGGATGGACTGGGATGGACTGGGTTGGACTGGTTCGGACCGGTCTGAACTGGGATCCCTCCCCAGTGAATTTCTCTGCCGATCCCTCCCCCTCCCCAGCCCTTCCTCACCTCCATCCTCATCCTCATCTTCATCTTCATCCCTTCCTTCATCTTCCTCATCTTCATCTTCATCATCCAACCCATCCTTCGTCATTACCTCCATCTTCATCCTCATCCTCATCTTCACCTTCATCCATTCCTTCATCATCTTCACCTTCATCTTCACCTTCATCTTCATCTTCCTCACCTTCCTCTTCCTCACCTTCAGCTTCATTTTTCTTCATCTTCCTCCTCCTCCTCATCCTCACCCCCTCCATTTCCCCATTTTTCTCTCCCCAATTTCCATTTTTTCCCCATTTCCCCCTCAAATTTTCCCATTTTCTTCTTCCCAAATTTCCATTTTTGCTCCTTTTTTTCTCCTCCCAATTTTCCCATTTCCCTCCCCAATTTCCATTTTTCTCCCCCAATTTCCCCCATTTTTCCCTTTTTCCAACAATTTCCCCATTTTCCCCCCCCAAATTTCCCATTTTCCCCCTCCCCATTTTCCTCATTTTTCTCCATTTCCCCCATTTTTCCCCCAAATCTCCTTTTTTTTTCCCGCCAAAATTTCCCATTTTCTCCTATCTCAAATTTCCCATTTCCCCCTCCGTTTTCCGCCCCAAATTCCCTTTTTATTCCCCAAATTTCCCATTTTTCCCTCCCCATTTTCCCCTTTTTCCCCCAAATTTCCCATTTTTTCTCCCATTTTTCTCCCATTTTTTCTCCCATTTCCCCAAAATTTCCCATGTTTCCCTCTCCCACATCCCCAGTTTTCCCTTTATTTCCTCCCAAATTTCCCATTTTTTCCCTCCCCATTTTCCCCTTTTTCCCCCAAATTTCCCATTTTTTCTCCCATTTTTTCTCCCATTTTTTCTCCCATTTTTTCTCCCATTTTTTCTCCCATTTCCCCCAAAATTTCCCATTTTTCCCTCTCCCACATCCCCAGTTTTCCCTTTATTTCCTCCCAAATTTCCCATTTTTACTCCCCATTTTCCCCCTTTTTCCCCCCAAATTTCCATTTTTTCTCCCTTTCCCCCCCCAAATTTCCCATTTTTTCCTTCCCCATTTTCCCCTCCCCATTTTCCCCTTTTCTTCCCCCAAAATTTCCCTTTCCCCCCCCCAAATTTCCCATTTTTTTCTCCCCATTTTTCCATTAAATTTCCCATTTTTCTCCATGTCCCCCCCCCCAAATTTCCCATTTTCCCCCCTCCCCATTTCCCCCATTTTTTCTCCATTTTTTCCCCCAAATTTCCTTTTTTTTCCCCAAAAAAATTTCCCATTTTCTCCTCTCCCAAATTTCCCATTTTCCCCTCCATTTTTCTCTTTTTCCCCCCAAATTCCCTTGTTATTCTGCCAAAATTTCCCTTTTTTTTCTTCCATTTTTCTCCCAAATTTCCCATTTTCCCTCCCTATTTTTCCTTTTTTCCCCCCAAATTTCCCTTTTCCTCCCAAATTTCCCAATTTTTTCTCCTCCACATTTTTCCCTTTTCCCCAAAAATTTCCCATTTTTTTCTCCATTTCCCCCCCCAAAATTTCCAATTTTTCCCTCCCCATTTTTCCCTTTTCCCCCCAAAAATTTCCATTTCCCCTCCAAATTTCCCATTTTTTCTCCCATTCCCCCCAAATTTCCCATTTCCCCCCAAATTTCCCTTTTTTCTCCCTTTTTCCCTCCCCATTTTCCCCTTTTCCCCCCAAATTTCCCATTTTTTCTCCATTTCTCCCCAAATTTCCATTTTTTTCCTCTTTTTCCCCAAAATTTCCCATTTTTTCCCCTCCCAAACCCCCCATCCCCCCCCCCCGTTCCCCCTCCCTGCCCGCGCTAATTACCGTAATTACCGTAATTACCATAATTACCGTAATTACCGTAATTACCGTAATTGCGATAATCGCGATCATTGTCCGGGAACAATGGGAATGGGGGGGGGAGGGGCGGGCACCCAAAAATTGGGGGGGTCAAAAATGGGGGGAGGGGAACCCAAAAATTTGGGGAGCCAAAAATCGGGGGGGGGGGGAAACCCAAAAATTTGGGGGAAAAACCAAAAATTTGGGGGGGCCAAAAATTTGGGGGAGACCCAAAACATGGGGGGGGGGGAACCCAAAAAATGGGGGGGGGGGAGAAAACAAAAATTTGGGGGGCCCAAAAAATCGGGGGGGGGGCAAAAATGGGGGGGAAAACCCAAAAAAATGGGGGGGGGGGTCCCAAAAATTGGGGGGGAAACAAAAAATTTGGGGGGGGCCAAAAATTTGGGGGGAGTCAAAAATTTGGGGGGGGCCAAAAATTCGGGGGAGACTCAAAAATGGGGGGGGGCAAAAATGAGGGGAAGGAAAACCCAAAAAATTGGGGGGGACCTAAAAATGGGGGGGGGGTCCAAAAATTGGGGGGAAACCAAAAATTTGGGGGGGGGCCAAATTTGGGGGAGCCCAAAAAATGGGGGAGGGCAAAAAATTTGGGGGGGGGGGCAAAAATGGGGGGGGAAACCCCAAAAATGGGGGGGGTCCCAAAAATTGGGGGGGAACCCAAAAAATTGGGGGGGGAAACCAAAACATTTGGAGTGGAACCCGAAAAATTGGGGGGGACTCAAAATCGGGGAGGGAACCCAAAAAATTGGGGGGGGGGGCAAAAATTGGGGGGAGGGGAATCCTAAATTTTGGGGGGGGGAAACCCAAAAAATTGAGGGGGGGGACCCAAAATTTGGGGGGCCCAAAAATTTGGGGGGGGCACCCCAAAATTTGGGGGGAGACCGAAAAAAATTGGGGGGCACAAAAATTTGGGGGGGGGGTTAAAAAATTTGGGGGGGCACCTAAAAAATTTGGGGGGAACCCAAAATTTGGGGGGGACCCTAAAATAGCGGGGGGGGGGGGGAACCGGAAAAATTCGGGGGGACCAAAAATTTGGGGGAGGGGAACCCAAAAATTGGGGGGGGGGCACCCAAAAATTTTTTGGGGGGGGCATCAAAGGACACCAAAATTTGGGGAGGGGGGACACCCAAAATTTGGGGGGGGAACCCAAAAAAATTGGGGGGGGGGCTCCTAAAAATCTGGGGGGGGCACCCAGAGACCCCAAAAATTCGGGGGGGGTCCCCAAAAATCTCCCAAAAAATGCCCCAAAAATCCCAAAAATTAACAAGGGACCCCCCCCAGGATAATTTACAGGAATTTT